>NC_034413.1:3583678-3774792 GCF_002078875.1 Numida meleagris | reverse complement strand
TGCGCAGAGTACACCACGACAGGAAGACAATTGTATAAAAGGACCGTATGCTAGTTCAAACCTCGCGGCAATTGGCGGAACATAGATTCCCTTGTCGCCCAGCGCTGCATTGCCTCTTTGTTCTTTGCTCATTATAATTAATAAATTTGATAATTGAAACCTCAAATCTTAGTCCATTATTCTATCAATAACACCTACTTTTAAAGGAAGAGAGAAGGTTTTCCTCCTTCACATCGTGGTTGGATGCAGAGGACTCTAAATTGTTCTGGTAACCTAATGACAGCTCCAGAGAAGTAGCAGAATACATCCATTTCCCCATCTTTCCGAGCACAGAAAAGAATTCCCCTGCCCTAGCAGAGGGCAGGCAGCAACTGTGAAAGTGATGCACTGAAATGCAGGAAACTCAGTGTAGTGCAGGAATTCGGTTACATGGCTGTTTGCAAATTAATGGCTAAATCAATTAAATAAAAGCATGGGATTTCTCTTGAGGAAAGTCTAGTCACAATTGCAAGGAGAAGGGGAGGGGTTGTGGAGTGGGGATGACATAATCACATTTGCGAATCACCAGCAGTGTGCATGCTTTAATCCATTAATGGGGTTTTTATCTGTGATCATAAAAAGCAGGTTACATTCAGCCTGGAAGGGAGTGAGGGTTGGAGGAGAGGGGAGGGGAGAGCAAGAGAGAGAGAAAGCGAGAGAGAAAGAGAGCGCAATTTGCTCAGTGAATTGCTTGCAAGCTTTGGGCTGATAATTAGGGATCTCAGGGGTGCAATTTCTCAGAATAACCTGCTCGCCTTTGGATGGACCGAATGGAGACAGTGGTTCAGTCCTGCTGATATTTTTAAAGCCCTCCTCGCAGTTTGATGGGCATTCCCAGTGCTTTTGTGCACGTCTCGGAGAGCGTTGACGTGGAAAGGAGCAGCAAGGAGGGGGAGGTTGGAGAAAAAAAACTGCAGCTCTTCTAAAAATACGGAGGGCATGCGAGAGTGCGAGCAGGCTGGGAAGGAGGGCGAGGGGAGAGCACCTCGCACCATGGTCCCTGGACACTCGGAGATGTCCCTCCTGTGACTGGATGCACCATGAGCATCTGGGAGGTGATCCTGGCTTTCGTGGTGGTGGTGCTGATGCTCGTGGCCCTGCTGGCCAACGTGCTGGTGCTGATGTGCTTCTTGTACAGCGCCGACATCCGCAAGCAGGTCCCGGGATTGTTCATCCTCAACCTCACCTTCTGCAACCTGTTGATGACCGTCTCCAGCATGCCCCTGACCTTGGCTGGGATCATTTACAAGAGGCAACCGGGAGGAGATCAGATCTGCCACGTTGTGGGCTTCCTGGAGACTTTCCTCACCACGAACTCCATGTTGAGCATGGCAGCGTTGAGCATTGACAGGTGGATTGCCGTGGTCTTCCCTCTAAGTTACCACTCCAAAATGAGGTACAGAGATGCTGCTCTCATCCTGAGCTACACGTGGTTACACTCCGTGTCGTTCCCCATAGTGGCAGCGTCTCTCTCCTGGGTGGGTTTCCATCACCTCTATGCCTCCTGCACCCTGTACAACAAGAGACCAGAGGATAGGACACAGTTTGTGATTTTCACTGGGGTCTTTCACACCCTCAGCTTCCTCCTCTCCCTTGTAGTCCTGTGTTTCACTTATCTCAAAGTGCTGAAGGTGGCACGGTTCCACTGTAAGCGGATTGACGTGATCACTATGCAGACCCTGGTGCTGCTTGTGGACATCCATCCCAGGTAGGTACCTGCCTGTGTGCTCAGCAAGAAAGAATATTGGCTGCAGAGGAAGTGAGGACCGGGCTTAGTGTTATGTTAAATGCAGTCTGAGCGGTGTCACAGCAGGGAGGGATCGGGAGGGGGAGAAAACAAGCATCCTTCCTGCTGGTGTCTGTTCTGCACGTTGCTTTGTACTTGTGTTCGTGTTTTTCCGGCTGCAGAAACAAGTCTTCTTTCTTAGGAGCTTGTTTTGGGAGGGAGAGCAAAGAAACAAGCAGTTTTGGCTGGGCATGCGTATCCCTTTGAGACAGTGATCAGACCACTGCTCTTTGTCTCAGAAGGTGGATTTAGCGATTGACAGATTCACGGGTTTTAGCACTGACAGCCCGAAACACTGTGAGTCTCGCTGAGAGGGAGCACATGTCCGTGGCTCAGAGCTGAGAAGGAAGGGGAACTGGGGCACTCGCTGCTCCTCCAGCTGTGTCCATGTTGCTGTGCTCTCTGTAAGTTTATCTTTCCCTAAGGCAGTATCATAAGGGAATAACATCTGCTAAATATGTATGCTTGAATGCCTGTTTTTAAATCCCACCGAGAGACTTCAGTAGCAATGTTAATATGACAAGTGAGGGGTGTAGAAAGCTCATTGCTAATGAGAGTCCTTAAGCAAGAGAACTGTTAGGAGAAAAGTCTCCAGGGACTGGGAGAAGAATGGCAAGCACCGAGCAGGCATGGATATGTGTTGGGAAGCTGTGCAAAAGTCCCTTCAGAAAAGATGCACAAGCTATAAATCTTTCATAAATAGGACACGTCTGGGTCTGGAAGGGAAGCAGATTTGGCTGGGGAAGGAAGGGTGGGAGAGACCTTTTCCCGGTCATTAAAGGGAGCAGAACTGTACAGCTGAAAGAGAGAAAGGCTTGCTGGATGGAAGCCCCGGGACTTGGGGACGGTGAGAAGGCAGCAACAGGACAAGAGCAATCTGCCTGGGAAAGGGGGAAATTAGAAAGCAATCCACAAAGCTGCGGCAGGATGCAGTGGGATGGAGCGGCTGATGGACCACAGTAGGCTCAGGGCTTGGAGGCTCTGATGAGCCAGGGCAGATAGGTTAAGGACCAGCTGGAACTAGGACAAGGTGGCAAAGCCAGAGGGTGAGCTCTGGGCAGGGGAAACATGGGATATGGTTCACAGAGCATGGTGGTGATGAGTTGATGGTTGGACTTGGTGATCTTAGTGGTCTTTTGCAACCTCAATGAGCCTATGATTCTATAGTTCTGTGAAACCAGGGGTGCTGGTTGTAGTGTGGGAAGAAATGGGCCCAGTTTGCTTAGAGTTTAGCTTAGAGGAGAAGTGTAACTGGGGCAGGTGATTGGGAAGGAAAGGCTTCAGTGGATTCACCTGGAGAAAAGGGGAGAAGGTGGTCTGGCTACAGAGGGTGACAGAGAAGCTGTGAAGGATGCACGTGCTGCCTGGGAGACTGTCAGGTACTGAGTCTTAAAGTTCACACTGTCAGACTGAAGGGAAGAGAAGCGTCTTTCAGCAAGCTGCTGGCAGCTGGCAGTGCAGGCAGGTGTCTGATACAGGGAAGAACAGTGGAAAGCCACGAGCAGATGAGGAGGGTCGTCCCATAGCAGCATCCCACCTTGCCGTTCTCCACAGGCTGGAGGCAAGCAACATCTTGTATTGCAGCCAGCCACAGGAGTGGAAGGAAGCACATGTGGCTGTCCTCAAAACGAGGTCAGAGCTCGGGGATTCCTTAGCCTGAGGCAAAGAAGTCTGAAAGGATCAGGGCAGGACAGTGCTGTGTCAGAGGAACAGAAACATTTGCCTAAAATTCTCCAGTTAAGCTGTCTGATCCGTGTCTTGACCACAAATGTGGAGCAGAACTTTGGGTGAGCCCTGTTCCTGCTTTTGAGAAACACATGTATAAATCTTCCCTTATCCACCAAGTCACTGATTGGAAAAAACAGCCTCCTACTCCATGTGCTGTCTGGTTTGCTAAACTGTACCCCAGTCATTCTTAATTCCTGCTGTGGGATGCAGCGGCCACTCGCAGGGCAGTGCTGTAGACGTGCTGGGGCTGTTTGAAATAGCAGTCCTTACACCTAATGCTTAAAGTATGGCTGGATTGTACAGAAAAGCTTAGAAAAAGGGCAAAAATCACAGCAGCATTCTCCTCCTCTGCATTTTTTCTTGTCTGAGTTAACTTGAAGGTATTCCTGTATTTCTTAACCCTCTCACAGAAGGGCAGGTTCGTGGGGCTGTGGGCATCGTACCTCTTCTTTGGAGGAGGCAGAGTTGTTCGGGCACTCTGCTGCCAGTAACCTCTGTTGCTGCTATTTAGCTCTTGCATCAGGACATTCGCTAGGAAAGAGGAGTTTTGATTTCTCTAGGCTACAGCAGCGATGGCTGATCCCAACCTGTGGTGGTGCTGTCCTATCAGTGACAGCTGCAGCAGCTGTAGGGTCAGATCTTAGACCCTACACAGAGGCTCTTCACTAAGTGATCTGCACTGAGTTATATAAGTGGCACGTGTACAGGAATGTTTAGCGTTTGCGATAGTACCCGACTGTGTAACATGGGTGCTGGGAGGGTGTACATGAGAGGCCAAAGTTTGCAGTTCCAGCTTAGACTACCCCTGGCTTTTCTATGGTCTAGTTTCAACGATGAGAAATACGTACAGACAATTTTCTGCTCCTCGTGACTCAGAATCCACCCGCCAGGGGGTCTGGGACAGGCATTACGACAGATGGCTTTATTACCTGTGACTTGGAGAGACACAAGTGATCTTCTGAAGATCATTTGAGATGAGTACGAAGGAAATCTCTAAATACCGCACCGAATCGTGTGAATGTTTAGGGCACACGTCCTTTCAAGTTAGCTTCGGTGTTTTTACTGGGCACTGCTTTCTCTTGACTTTGTTCCCAGGACTGAGCTATCTGAGTTAGTGCGAGAGGCTTGGGCACGAATTCTCTTAAGTGCTTAACTCGTGTATTTCTCAACCAAAATTATCTGTAATCTTTTTAGTGGATCCAGCTCTTAAAGATAGCGGATCTCAAGGTTCAGTATCTCATAAGCTTTGTTTAAAATACCAAACCTTCAAAGGGATATATCTCAGATTTTCCAGGATATTAAAACCTTTGAATGAAAGCTTAGTCAACAATCCAGTTCTATTACCAGTGTCACCACTGGAACCTGGGTTTATGTTCTTATCTAGCTGCATGAAAGAGTGCACAAAAGCAAAACACCCATCTGAGCACATGATCTATACAAAGGAATGAGATAAAATATTTTTATTTGTGATGTGGTATTTACTAGCTACATCTGGAAATGCTGAACAAAAGAAATCAGTCGAAGTCTTCAGGACTTCCCACGTCATGCATGAGCTCCTGGAGTCAAAAACAGGGTTGTATATACCCTTTGTATATACCAGTTAACATGTGGGGAGATATAACGGAGGGAACTATTGGAGACAAGAAATACCCCTCCCCACCCTAACAGCATCCTAATTGAAATAGCTTTGGATATTTTCTTGCTATACTGACGCATGCTTGGGATACTATGAGTCTCAGTGCAGGTCTTAAGTGAAGCCGCTGAACCTCTAAGATCCTCTGTTTGCACCTACAAGTACTTCAAGTTCTCCAGCTCCTGCAGAACTGGAAGCATAGGTTCCCTCAAACAGGTGGATTTCTTTTTTTACTGCTCAGCTGTCATTTTGAGCTGCCTACAACTCAGACGTAGAACATGTGACACTGTTGGATGTGTTTTAGTTCTACTTAGGCATATTCTTTAAGAGCAAGGCAATTTGTTATTTCTTTTGTTCACTTTTCCATCATGGCAGCTGCTCTGGGAAGTGGATGCAGGAGTGTAAATAAAAAGGAAAAAATGAAACAGGGTTTTTTTTTTTTTTTTAGCCCAATCAGTTCTAATGTTATCTTCTGTCTGACACAGATAGCACCAAAGCACCTTGAGATCCTCAGGATACAACGTGTGCTTAGATGTTGATGAGACAGTTACAGCAAATAACTCACAGGTGCCATCATAAACCACACAGCTATTAACATAGGCGAGCGTGGAACCTGACATTGAGCCATCAATTACAAATTTACAATAAAACCAGAGGGAGACCAGCTCCAAGCTGTTATAACGTGCAGTGCATGGGCCAGACCACTGGGTTCATCCCAAACACGTGGTTACTTTGCCACAAGACCCGTGCAGTGAGCCCACAGGCAGCAACACTCCTACGTGCCCAGAGAGGGCTTTTGGCAAGGAGCCTAGCTTTGGTTACATCCTTTCCCAAAGGGAATGTGTTGGCAGACTCACCAGTTCAGGTACAGATGGCTCTGGGAGGTACAACCTGTGCTTCCAAGCCCACAGAAACACCTGGAGAACCACAGACACATCCCTGGGCTTCACCCAGCCAGCACAGAAGTTTCACAAGCAGATAAAGATGGAAAAATCAGAGCAGGTCTAATCGATGTCTGGTTGAAAATGAGGCTGGTTTGAGCCTCAGAGTCAGAACATCTCAACTTTTCAGATTTGTTGTATAATTCCTGGCTTTGCAAAGTGCTCAACACGTGCACAACCTGTCGCGAGATTTATGGCTGCACCGTTCACAGCTACTAGATATAATGATTGCTCCAGTGTTGGGCTGAATGTTTAGAGGATGTTTTTCCTGTAATGATTTCATTGTGTTTTATTGCTTACCTCTCTGGGCAGTTTCTCCTATCCATGATATATGGTTGTTTGAGTTGCCTTTCCTAGGGAAGCACGATGCTGCCTATCCCACTCTGTTACTTTCTAAACCTTTGAATATCACGAGGAAAACTCAAATACAGCTTGCAGTGATTCAGAAAGGAGATGCAGCTGGATTCAAGGCTGAATGCCACCAGCCTGTCCATACATAAAATGATATAATGATGTGCATGTGCAGATAAGTGTATATACACGCATTTCTCGGTAACTGGTTTTGGAAGGTAAGATTGTGTAAAGCATTAATACTCACTGTTCTCCTATGGAAATGCAACACATTGGATACTGGGTTATGTGAAAGCAGCACGTACTGGAAGAACTGATTTCAGTTATTCCAGAAGTATAGCTGCTAAAGTCTGCTACCTGATATTATGATTCATCTTCTTGTTTGTGTTGAATGTCACACAGCGTAAGAGAGCGTTGTCTAGAAGAGCAGAAGAGACGGAGGCAACGAGCAACAAAGAAAATAAGTACTTTCATTGGTACCTTTATACTTTGTTTTGCACCTTATGTTATCACAAGGTAAGCAAGAACATATGTACTGAAAATACTGTGAAGATGAACTCTTAACTCAGAAAAGCAGGGCACCGAACCAGAAACTGGTGCAAGTCCCCTATGAAAGTTCTGTGCTGTGTTTCAGCTACCAGAGATTCTATTTGCTGAGCCAACCACATTACCTATAATGTCACAGCACTTCCAGTACAATCCCTCTGTAGTCTGTGGGCCAAATCCCATCCAGTGAGCCAAATCAGTGGGTGGGTCTCATGGGAAGGACTAAGGAGTTGAGTCCCCAGGTGCCAGGTGATGTTGTGGTCAATTTCTGAGATGAAGAATTTACCTACACCTCAGACTACCTCTGTGGCCTGTGGGGTGAGCCAACCCACAGGGTAGGACGCTAGTCTGAATAGGTCAGGATGGAGAACTCTGATTGAACAAGACTTGGATGAGGTGAGAACATGGCCTATGGACTTAAACAGCAGCTTTCTTGGACAGAGTTCTTGGTCATAAATGTCAAATATCAAAGCTAGTCTGGCTTACAGCTAAAGAAAATCTTGCGATTTATGGTCAGATGTCCCTATTTATCTAGCAGCTTATTTCTGAAAATGGCTCCTGTGGGAAACACAAAAGTACTCCTGTGAAACAAAATTATTGAAAAGCAAGTATATCTGGATTAGTGTTATCAAGTTGTTGGAAGGAAATTTACAACTTGCGCTCATTATTAAAACTCTGGAAAAACTGAAATGCTGCTATGCAGAGCAGAGAAAGAAAAAGATATGTATACCTAAAGCATCACCTATTCCAGCATTACTGGAAAGAAATTACTGGGACTGATGTCAGTCAAATAAAGAAATGCCAAAAAAACCCACACTGAAAAACCTGAATTAAGACTCAGTGTAAGTGGGCAATAGAAAAACCCGTTTTTCCAACACAGTATAATATCCTGAATTTCTGTTTCTAACAAAACAATTAACAAGCGGTCTTGTAGTCTCTTGTTAGAAAGGAAAACCTGCATGCCACATTAATTTTATGTTCGTGATAATAACAGCTAATTGATCTGTGCTAATAACTTGTGACAATGTTGGGAATACATTTGTTATGGAATTTCTTTCCATCTTTACTTCGCAGTGGCAAAGAGACTATGCCCTGTGCTCTGAAAGGGTATGAAAGGATTTATAATTATAGGCACTTAGCCTTAACTCTCAGGCTATAAGATATTAGGGTATGTCTTGCTGCAAGTGGTTAAATTTCATTTTATACTGGCTGTGTGGAGCTAATGAAAATCATCTCAGGCATCGAATAGCTCACGGCTCAGCCCCAATGACACCGAGTGCTCGAGCCAGGGCTGTCAGAAGGATTTCTCTGCTCCTCGCAGCTCAGCCCAGCATTCAGTCACCACCTCCCTGCTTCCACAGAGCTCCGAGGCAATTTGTGCGCTCCTAATCCTGAAGTACTAAAAGGGGGGGGGTTAGAAAAAATCCTCAGCCTACCTGCTTCAGTCCTTACAAAGGTCACTAAATATTCGCTCAAGTCTTCAGACCGTGGAGGACTGATAGCTTTTCTGCAGGGGGTGACCAGAAGAGTTGAGGCATAGGGTCCCAACGGCACAGAGATGCTTTGCACCATGATATATGGAGGGGTATTTAAGGACGCCTTCTGCACGTGGCTGAGATGTCAAACGTAGGGGGATGAGGAGGCTTAATTATGTAAGCAAGTATTACTTTCTGGACTAAATCCAAAGTGTCTTGCACTTCACAAGATGGGGAAATCAGTCACTGTTCAAGGCAGTGAACAGAAGATAGCTGATGAAGTGTATTATTCCCACGTGAACAGGAGGCTCTAATTGGCACAATACCTCCATTAAACATGCTCTAAACCAGCTGATGATTTGAGGCCTCCAAACAGGCAGGTATTGGGTTACACTATGACATCTTTCTGCTTCCACACCAAAAGCCAGCAGTTGTCTGCAGCACCCATGAGCCAGGGAAGGAGCCATGCCTAGAGCTTCAGCTGGTCAAATGCCTCTCTGTGTCAACCAGTCTTTCAGCTTACATCAGAGTGAAGACCAGATTAGTCACCCTTTTGTCAAAGAAATGTCCATTTAATTAGTTCAGTGGCTGGCTTTAAGTAGTATATCTAGACAATCCTATTCTTGATTCAGTGTCTTCATGTACCAGATGTATGTTGAATATTCATAGATACAGCTGGTTGCTTGGTTTGGAAAAATGCTATTACAATGCACTTCTTCTTTTGCTATATATATCATTATGTGATTGAAAACAGTATTGAAAACTTGTCTTCTCCAAGCTTCTTCATAAGGAAAATCAAAAGAAGTTGTACTATTTTCTAATATTTGTGTCCAGCTCCACACTTTTCAGACAAATACAGAACTTTGCTCCCATAATTTAATAAATGCTGTCAATTTGTGGGGAAATTGGCCCTAAATTAAAAATTCTGAAGTAATATCAGAAAGAATTGTGCAGTCCCAAGCCCTCTTGTTAAGGAGAAGAATAGTGGAAGAGGTGGAAGACTGAAATTCTTTTGCATCATCTCTGGGGAATGGGACAAACAAAATGCATTTTTACATTGGTTGGGTGCCCTCTGCATACAAATCCTGCTTGGGCAGACAGGCAAACTCACAGAGGAGTTCTGATCTATGTTCTTGCTTGTCTGCATATAAATGCAAAATTTTCCTAAGCAACCGTAGGCTGACATATCCGAAGGCCTCCTAGGCTCCATTTGGCATAGGGTGGAGGGGTAGGAAGAGAGATAAGAGCCTTAAGTTTTGCCAGGGGAGGTTCAGGTTGGATAGTAGGGAAGAAAATATTACTTCTCAGAAAAAGTGAGAACACTGATGATCGTGTTCAGCTTACTCATCATCACAAAAGAAAAGACCAAGGTAAAATTCTGATACTATGAGTCCTGTGTGAAATAAATAAAATCAGATTTGGTAACAAGCAGAACTGTTAGGATTATAAGCTTAAGGGGTCAATCCAAATTCCTGAATTCCTGCTCAGTTTCACCTCTGAACAAGACATAATCGCTTGTTTGAGGCTCTCTCGTCTATTCAGAGTTTTCTCCATAACTCAGTTAATTTCTCAAGGGGAGGCAATGCACAGGAGAGATGCTGCCATTATACTACCCACCCAGATAGACAGATACATGTCCAGTAAAATGTTTTACTAACATGATAAACTGCACGTGTATGTAAGGCATTTTCACTCAGTGTTATCTGCCTAAGAGATCAAGGTCTTACTCTTCTAGGTGACATTCTTGTTTCTTTACTGAAAGTGAAATAAAATAATTGGATTTCCACTTGCCACCAACTGCACTACGGAATTATGTTTCTACGATATTAAAAAAAAAATATCATGGCAAAACAGTTTATAGTTTTGAAGTGCAGGAATTGAGTATCAGACAGTAGAAGAGTGGCTTTTGAAAGCAAGTTAGGGAATTATGTAGCCAACGCTGTAGAATTTAATTTACAGGTAGCACTGCAATATTAATGCTCCTTCACTGAAAACGTCTTCCTGGCTGAAATGTTTCATGAAAATTGAAGCTATGCATATAATTTCCCTCATTAATGAGAAACAAAACCCACTTTCAAAGGCAATAAGGTATATGATATGACTTGAAAGACATTTAATTGTTTCTACATGAAATAGAATTGCGTGTCTTGGGGTTTATCTGCAGTTGTTTGTTGCTATGTATCTGCAAATGTAATTTACTATCAAAAATAATACACAGAAATGGCAAGATCTGTAAATGTCAAGGACACAAGGAAATAATTAAAGAAAATATTATAGATTCTGTTGATAAAAGTGTTGGCTTTTTAATTGGCCAGTCACTGAAAGCAGAATTTGTAAGTTCAGATTAACAACCCTGTAGCATCCGTGTGATGTGCTTTAAATGGAGATTGTTAACAGCTCATAGAACTTGGTGACAGAGGCTCAGACACAAATTTGTCATACCTTGATCATTCAAGGCATCCCCTGCACTTAATTAAACTTAATCAAATTCAATATCTGCAAAACATCTGACAAAAGTAAATCAACCACACTGAATTCAAGACGATAAAATTTAAAATGCAAAGAAGTCATTAAATACATGAAGAAGGATGGCTCACAGTAGATTACAGAGTAAGTATGACTCAGTAGAAGATTAATATCCAAATATTCAGATCTCATTTTAGAACATATTTACATGGGTGTCACAGCTACATTTTCTTATATGACAGAATACACCAGACCAGACCTCCAGCAGCTAGAGTAGAAGGTAATTTTGTCTGACTTTGGATGCTGCTTTGTAAAAAAGATGTTTACCATGAGTTAGGAGAGGCTGGAAGAACAGCATTTACTTAGGCAGGACAAAAGGAGAGAAAAATGATACAGGTGGTAATTCTATGGGATCTCAAGAGCAGCTCACAGTGATGAGCTGCGTCAAATTCTCAAGCATTTTCATATCATACAGCCTGGTCACCTCAAATGCCTTACATGCCCATGAGCCTGTAACCCAGTAGTTTTTGGGCGTTTCTCTTTTCATATACATAATCCTTTCAGCCCTTGACTCCACTGAAGCACAAATGATCTCCGTGGAGAACAGCACATGAATGCAGAACAATTCTGAAATGGCCATTCAGCTCAGTAAAGATATAAAGAACCTGAAAATAATTTGTTCTTTGATAACAGGACATATTAATGTAAAGATGTTATTTGTGACAGGAGGAGATTTCTCTCTGAAACATAGTGGTTATCAATGACTAATGCTTAATTATTTGACAGTGAAATTAGGAGCATATAACATGAATTGTCAAACTTCAGCTAGTGTCCTTTATCTCATAATTCCATCAAATGATTCATTTAATACAGCTCAGGCTTGCACCGCATGCTGTTGCAATGTATGCAAATGGATGCCAAAGAAGTGCACCGTTTCAAGATGACAAAGAGGTCCTTGTAAGTAAGAATTTGCAAGAGCAGAAGAAACTCTTAGAGCAGTAGCTATCCAAGCACCCCTGAGCAGTGGGATGTTTCGAGCACTACTGCCACGCTGTACCAAATTCAGGCTCCTGAGCCCCACTGTCATGCTCCAGTGACTAGACCATGCCATCTGCCAGTGCTATTTTAAACAACAAAATGCAGGGAAACTTTATGGAATGCAAGCAAAATGACCAAGGAAATCCTTATTTCTAAACTGCTTGGAAATGCTAACAGTGTTGGTGTTGATGCTGTAGGAGTCACATTTGAGAATGCTCCTTGGAAATTGTCCTTTGTCTAGAGAAATGTTAGCAACTGAAGATCTTTCCAGGCAGGTTCAAAAGTGCCTGTGTCTGAAGATAGTTGTCAGCAAAGACCTCATTTGCCATTGCATAGTAGGGCTCTCTCTAGCAGCACACGTGCCCTTTGGAATCATTCTCCTCTAGAAAAATCAATAGTTTCTGAACAGCTGTAGAGACATATTGAACAAAGCTGCCCTTCAGTGTTGCTGAAAGACAAGGGAAAATAATATCTTGTGGAGTTATCAATATTGCACTGTCAAAAACACTGGAGGTCTCAGAACAAAGTGAACTGTCTGTGCTGGGGTGTGAGGAGCATATAAAGGTCTTCTCCCCCTCCCTCCCTTCGCAGTGGCTTACAAATTTTGGTGGGCTAGATTTATTGCAAAAGTATGTTTAGCCTTCGAATTGACTGGTTTTAAAAGTTAAGATTAATTGTGCCATTTATTCATGAGTAATTTTCCTTCCCTGTGTGCTTCACCTATAACACAGTCAAACTGTTCAAAGGCGTCACACTCCAGGACCTGGACTTTTTATGAAGGCTAAGTGGCACTGCAAGATGGTTTCTCAGATACTCCAAAGGGGACCTTGAAGGATGACTTTGGACCAGATGTTGGATTTTTAGATATAAGTGTAGGGAGATAGGACTCCCACTAAACCAAGCGATGACATTCAGTGTCCTGATCTCAAACTTTGGTGCTCTAAATTTTTGCAACAATAGTTAGGAAATTATGCTGGGCTACACAGAAATATATATATATATATTACAATATTTGCTATTAAATGTGCTGTGCAGAATGGATTCAGTGGTGCCGTTAAGTGAGAAGGTCATCAGGAAATGTTCTTGGGGAAAGTTATATTCCTTTCATATCCTTTAGAGTTTTCTCAAGTCTACGATGAGCTTTAGCTGCCAAAAACATGATCTTATGGCATGCACTACGAGAAGAATGTACACACACACAAAAAAAACACTAAATAGCAACAACAACAAAAAGAAATATCAACTATAAAACTTAGCTTTCTAACATGAGATGTTATTAGGACTGAAAACCCTAGAGTAATCAGAGAAAGTAACATGCATTATTAGTATGGACAAATTTTGGCACAGAGAATAAAACCATAATGGCTGGGGATACGTCATGCAGTGTCTACTTGTAGACATTTCTTGGAAGCAGAAAATTTTCCAGAAAGTGTTAACCTGTTTACCTCAGAGTATTTACGATCCTAAACACAATATCCACTACAGAGAAAAGAGAATAATGAGGGCAACATTACTGTACCATGTACAGTGTGAGCTGACCCTTTATCAAGAATCTTGCTCATTTGGGTCATCAAGAGAAGTTCAAAATCCAGCACTACATAGAGAGTTGGACTCAACTGTTAGTCTCCAAAGGTGTCTTGCAATAACAAATAAATAGGCTCGTTTATAGTTTGCCTAATTTTCTGCTGGAGCTATTGTACTTTGCATGCAATTGTCCAACAGATTTGAGGCAAAGATATTAAGAATCTTTCAGGAAGCAACACACCCAAGGCCCAATTCCAGCTTCAGTAAGCATACATTCAAATGTATGAAGTGAAGGATGCCTTGAAGTTTACAGTTCAAGATGCCCCAACAGGAGCTGTGTAATCCCATTTTGGGGAAACAGACCCCAAGCTTACTATTGCAGTCACAAAAATGCGTGCATTCACATTTTCATGAGTATGGCTTTTTTCCTACCCTTTTGTCTTCTTGCAAGTGCCCAGGAATTTGGGGAGGGGTGTGTCATTGACTTCTCATAGTGCTGCTGGAATACTCACTCTTTCAACCTTCCTCTTCCCACAGACTTGTTGAATTATCCTCTGTGATCCCCATCAATTCCCACTGGGGAATTATCTCCAAGTGCTTAGCTTACAGCAAAGTTGTTTCAGACCCTTTTGTGTACTCTTTGCTACGGAATCAGTACAAGAAGACGTGGAAGGACATCATAAACAAGATCCTCAAAAGGAGCTCCATCAACTCCTCCGCCCTCACAAGCGAGTCACACAATCGAAATATACTGCAGCTGAATGAATGAGGAGCCTTCCTTATGGGTACGGGATCTTCCAGAAGCGTTAAATGATATATGAGAAAAGAAAACAATAACTGGCCTATCCCTAGTAGCTATCCTCAGCTGTCAAGGCTTTGGGAGGTGGTCACAGGGGCCATGTCCCTCCCACAGCCCCCGTACACTCATGGGAGGCTGCTTTGTGCCTCCTCCCTTTAATTGCAGCATGCTGTTGGTGCGTGGCCCTGCAGACTTCACCGAGACCAACCTCCCATTGATTTCCATCCGCAGTTACGCATAGAGTGGAAAGCTGCTCCTTGGTGGAAGGGCTCAGGAGATTAGAGGGAGCAGAAAGGTACAATTGTGAGATTGCTTCAAAAAAAAGCCACGCAGAGATATCTGTGCCATGTTCTCCACTGGCTGCAGATCAGGGTCCCTCTGATGGATCTGCCAGCTTTAAAAAACAACCCCAACCTGGTTGCCTCAGCAGGTAACCTATAAAAAAGGTCTTAATAGGAAAATCTTAATAACAAAATCTTCACCTGGGTACTCATACAGTGCCCAGTATAGCTTTCAGTCTCATTTGGTACATATCATTTGAACAATTCTGTAGAGCTGAGTGGAGAGAAAATCACTTTTGTAGTACACTACAGGCTGGATTCCGCTGTGTTTTCTAAGTAACTTTCACAAAGTTCTGTTATTTTCCTCCTTATTAAATTTTAAAACAGTAAAAAAAAAAAAAGAAGGTAGATAGATAGGATGGAAAGGTTAGGATGCCTCCTGCCTACCCTCAATCCCCTTTTTAGGATTTCTGAATCATGAAGAGATGAAAATTGTCCCAAAGCTCCAAAAATTGAGAAATCAAGAATAATAATTACTTGGTTGTCACTGCTATGATTTTAGTAATAATCAATTCATAAAACAAGTTGCATCAAGAAAGTGTGTCCTCCTCATAATCTCTTAAAATTATTTTCAGGTAAAGACCTATTGGTTTCAAAGGCTTTACACTTATACTTTGATTGGCAAAAGACTTGCAACCAATTCTGACCTTAACTCTGTAATCATTTGTCTCCAGAAAAGCCCACAAGACAAAGGTAAGTTAACGTAAGGAAAGAAATGTTAATCTCCTTCATACCTTGCAAAAAGCATCCACTGCTGAAGTTTCCCACCATCAATTCAAAACCTGGATAGGTAACTCGGGGAACGGTTTCACCCCAAAGTCAATATATTTGGGGTAGTACTTCAGGTGCTGGCGTGCAGAGCCTCGCCTTAGCCCCACTCACTGGCATATCACAGCTGCAAGGAAAATGTTAATCTAATGTTAATCTCATTGTCACCTGCTTTGTAAATGCAAGATTTAATAGAATGAAGATCAGTAAGAGCCATGTAAATAAAAAATCTTCAGCTCAGCTATCCAGTTCAGTTATAAAACTACAGCATAAATACAGTAAAATACACACACAAATATAGTCATGGGATCTAAGTTTTGCCAACACTGTGTTCAAGGTTAGCCATTAGTCATGCTACATTGTCTACCTCATCTTAACCATTGGACTTGTTAGGCTTAATGTAATTTTCTCAGGTGCAATAAGTAAAAAGACCCCATTCAATTCTTGTTTCTTACAAAATTCAAGTCATTTGGATGACTTCGTTGTATCCCAAAGGGATATTAGAAAGCAGGTAATCAGTGAGCTTAAGAGGGTAAAATACATTGTACCAAGATGTGATGTGTTTTACTAAGACCATTCCTATGTAAGCAAATTAGAATGGGGTGATGGCTGAAGTCCACAGGTGTTGTCAGTTTATACACTGGGCTGCTGCCAAGCCTGTGGGATGTTTGCAGGCTGAAAAACCCAACCCCAGAGGGGTTTCACATTTTCAATCCACTATTCCAATAGAGAAAAATAACTGCCCAGAAAATAAAATAAAATAAAAGCTACTGTTAGAATGACTGGTAAAAGGTGGAGAAGAGTATAGCATCAGACTGTGCATCACAGTCAGTCCCTGGCTGATATATGTGTCACCGTGAGCAATAAATCTCTCCCCTTGTTCGCGTTTAAAACTTTGTCTTTCTTTCATTGTGCCTTTCTTCCAGAATTAATCTCATAGCAGAGAATAAACATAATTTCCCCTTACTTACATCAGACCTCTGACACACTGTCATATTTCTTTCATCTAAAGCAAGCGGGAGCTGTACATGCTGGCGCTTGACAAACTGACTCCATATACAAATAAAAATAATACCCTAACATTTCCGGATGACATTTTATGAGATACAGAAATATAATACTGTGGCTCATTAAGTGCTAGCTATTCAGCTGAGTTCTTATGGCAAGACTTCCTGAAATGTACGTCTAAGTGATGAATGTAGCTATGACTAACTACATGTCTGCTGAGCATTATATGTACAGCACAACGCGTTCACTCCAGTGAGTTAGAATAACGATGGCAAACGTAATGCACAATGCTTCATTATCTCCGATTGTGAGTCGGAACCGTTCTCTTGTCAAACGTCAGTGTGAGGGTGTGCGCGAGGGGTGGAGTTTCCATTTGTTATTTAAATGTGTTTGAAAAATGTTGTAAATTACAGCTACAACGTGTGCCCAAAATATGGAACTGCATGTGCAAAGCTTGTGCAGCTGCTTAGGCAATATGCAGTTGTCTCTTGGGTGGTATCTGCAATCCATATGCAATATCTATTTCTCACATGCATGTTCAATTAACATTTTCTTCCTATCTTGTAAGTTTGGCAGGCAGAACACTGGCAGACAATTAAGAGTACTTAACCCACTATGTCCTTTTGCAGGTTCTGAGCTTTTCTTGCTGCTCATTTTACAGCTATGTATTATTTATACGATTTCAGAGCCATAATTGTGAACACCATTCTGTATTACATTTTTTAACCCAGTTTGGAGGTGAAGATTTAGGTAACTCCATTTAGCAAAATGCATAAGAGACTGAAATGAGTTTATTAAATAAATAATAAGCACCAAATCCACTCCTGACATAAATCGACTTAACTATTGTTTCAGCTGGTAATTTGGTCCCATTAGATAACTATATTCAGTTTTTATAGATCTGACTTCTAGCTGTGTAAGGCCATGCCTTCAAAGGTATTTACACAGGGCATGATGTAAACAGGATTTATTGGGTTCCTTGTGAGTATAAGCACCCTCTTGCAGTGTTAGGCAGCGATGAGAACCATCTCTAAATAAGGTCTATCCCTACTGCTACCCCTTTTGGAGGGTAAAAGATCCGCAAAACTATGTTTCTGATGGCCCCAAACCATACTTTTCACAACCTCAAATTTCATTTCTGAAAGAATCAAGCCTAGACAACTTAAAAGTCCCAGGCAATTCCCTATGAAGCTGAGGACTGCTGCAGCAGTACCACGTGCATCACATTATCCCAGAGCAGCTGAGTGAGGGTGGAAAGGACCTCTGGAGATCATCTTGTCCACCTCTCCAGAGGCAATCCCTACCTCACGCTGCCACCTCAGTTTTCCCAGTGCATCTGTTTGTTCTACAGTAGTGCTGGAAGATGTTACCAGTCCGCATCAAAAATAAAGTCTTCCTGGAAATTAATTGAAAAGAAATATTAGGGGCAACCACCTTGGACTTGACTTCAAAAGCAGCTGCCTCAGTACAACTTCAAAGGTTGCCAGACTGAGTCAGAAATGTGACTGGGAAGCTTGGGGCCAGAAAGCTTGGGAACCCTTATCCTTACTTTGTTGCTGTTGCAACGATGTGTATTACCCTAGCTGCAGTGGTCATTTTCCTAATAACCTATTTCCACATCAGGAGATCACCAGATCTTTCAGCTGTCCACTTACCCCCAATAGAGAACATTTCTCTGGAGGTCCAGTAGCTGTCACAGAAGAGTCTGAGTCTCCACAAACAGCACAGCCTCTGGAGAAGAGGCCTTGTTGGCTTGGGAAGGCTTAAATGGTTTTCAGGTGGGATGTGTGGGAAAGCCTCACACTGATGGCCTGAAACCAGCTCCACCTGAGTGAGTCTTGCCTTGGGAGGCAGCCTGATTCTTAAAGACAGGGAGGCTCACGTCATTTGTGTGAAGAAAGTTTTTTCTGGATTTATTTGCCTAAATTCTCATAGTTCCTTTACCACCCCCTAATACTGAAGAAAGGCTCTGAGGTCTCTAAGCATCTTGTCTTGCCCCTTGTTACGTGTGCGGTGAATCCTTTGAAATGGCCCATTGGAAATTGCTCATTTTCCACTGCTCCCAGGACTATCTTCTCCTTCATCTTCTTCTGATCAAATGAAATTTAGGTTCAAAACCAGAGATATCACGCCTACGTCAGCTTGCTGCTACTTGGCCCTAAAAATCTCAGTATATTACTGCACACCATGTTCAGCACAGAAAGCTCAGATGGGTGGATCCTGTGGTGTTTGCTTTAGGAGGCCCTAGGTAGTGAGCTCTAAACATAAGCTTCTGTGTTTGTAGATTCAGGGACTATATAAGCTACTCGAGCCTGAACAGGTGAGACAGAAATAACATTTTAGCCTTAAATTTATTTTTTTTAATTTGCATTTTATGCTTTAATTCAGAGCACTAATTATATGTCAAAATCTCTGATGGATGAAGTTTCTCTATGAAAACCGTCCTTCTCAAATAGACAGCTGTCCTTGTTAGGAGGTACAAAAGTTTACATGGAGATAAGAGCTGCTGCAGTCTTTGTAAAATGTCTTCTTCTTACCTATAGTCGTGACGTGTGTCATGTAAGTATGTATTTAGAATTGTTGGTTTTTAAGCAAATGATGCTGATCTAATGAACTAGAGAGGATGCTATGGTTTCTGATATGTCTATATTTATAACAAAGATGGTTAGCCCTAGAGACTGTAAGTGCACTTCAGAACTTTGTGTGTTGAGAAGCAAATGTGTCAGCTGTATGACAGCATGCACGCGTGGTAATTACATAGTAAAATATGTTTGTTTTGTTGAAGAAGATTGTACATGGTTACAACCCAAAGGCCTGAGTCCACCTGGCTGATTAACAATCCTCAAACATATGTTAGGAAAAGGATCTCCTTTTGGAGTTTATCGAATGCTGGGAAACTGTTTTCTCAGCACTGTAGTTATGAAATTACAGCTTTGAAGCAAACCTGTTTTTAAAGGTCATAGAAATAGCAAAAAGGAAATGGAGAGCCTCCATCCTCCATCCTGGGATTTGATCCAGCAAGATCATTCTCCTAAGGAAGAAGGAAACAAATGCTTTCAAATGTCGTGCCAGTGCATCCTAGCAGGATGCCAGTGGGAACACAGTGTGACCCAGTGTGCAGACGTGGCCGTGTCCGTTTCTTTGTTGACCACCAAGAAAGTCCTTTTCAGTCATTTTGACTGAGTCCTGGAACACAATTGAAAAACCAACCTCATGGATTTAAAGTGGTTTGCATTGCCTCTCTGACCACAAAATCCTACCTGCATCAGCCACAGTGTATGGTGGGTCATTGATACTAGAAACCATAGGGCTTCCCAGATTATAATGTTTGAAAAATCGTTATCACAAATTGCCTTGGAAAATAGAAATAGAGAACTAAAAGGTGCCTTGATTTACCTTTATTTCTACACAGAGCATTTTTGTAAACCTTGAATTTTTTCATATTCTTCTTATGTTCTTAACATCATTTTAGGATTGAAAAATCTCATATACTTGGCAATCATTAATCATTCCCTTCTGACTTCTTGCAGGAATGTGATGTATTACCAGTCTTAATAGATGCAGTTAAATCTTTTCTTCTAGATAAGATTATTAGATGATTATTTGCTTTAAAAAAAAAGTCAAAAGGAAAAAGTTAGGGACTCTTTTTTACTAACCCTTCCTGTAAGGGCAGTGGGATTCCTTGGATGAGTAAGGACCATCCATAGGATAAGAGGTATAAAATGGTCTGGCCTGTGTATTTAAACCTTTTTGGTTTGTTTTGAGTTATCAAAAATACATGGTTTCCTATTTCTTAGCACCTAGTCAGTCTGCAGAAAGATAGTTCTGAAATAGCATTAATAATAAATGCTGTAGGTAGAGCATGTTTCAACTATATTATTATAAATATAATTTATTGCATTTTACATTTTTTGTATAACAATGAGCTGTAATTTCAGGGGCTATTTATACGGGGAAAAAAGGCAATATGAAAACATGGGTAGAGTGATGCACAGACCAACTTGTAACAACAAAATGCTCAAGAATTCCATGGGTTAAAATGAACCATGGAACTCTGGTGTCCCAAGTAAGCTAAACTGTTATCATTTCCCAGTGTATATTTCAGAGATACATATTCTTTCACGTACGGACAGAAACGTAAAATTCTGTTGTATTAACACAATTGAAAGGAATACAGGACAATAGATTTTAATCCTGACTTCAGATTTTTGACTAAGGGGCCTGTGCTGCCTATTCTGTTTACAATGGCTTGTGCTTTGTGAATACATATCAGATGTTGTAATATATTTTTGTTACATAAAGTTAATGGTTAATACAAAGTAACATATACATAAATACGTACTATATATGTATATTGTGATTTTGTTATATTTACTGTTAATGAAATGTGATTATGATTAAATGACTTCGTGTGAGCTATTTTTTTATATAAAACTTCACATTTTTAAAAGTCTGTTTCATTTCATTGTTGCAAAAGTCAAGCCTGCAAAGCCATGGCAATGATTTGACCCGATCATTGATTTCCAAAACTCAGCTGAAGTCAAAGTCAATAAAGTCAACTGCAACAGAATATTACTTCAGTGTGCTTACGAGCAACACAAAGGGGAAATATTTAGAGAACCTTAGTATGTTTTCCATTTATCTAGTCATGATACATTTGGTCTTTCCACTTTCCTTGATACCTTGAACACAATGCATTGAAATGGACACAGATATCCCCAGACTTCTTCCTGCGATCTCTAGACAGAGATTTGAGCTGATGATTAAATTCCATCCCAGTGCATAAATGAGGACTCTTAATGACAATTTTCTTCCCCTGTGGGTGTAGAAAAGCAGAAGGGACCTCCAGAAGAGCTCAAAATTCTCAGACATTGAGTAATTTCACATGTAACCAATACAATTACTTTGTGCTATGCTGTTGGTTCCCACATGCCCCTTTATTTGAAACTGCTCTGCACTCGGTTTCTGTCTATCTTTTGGTGTGCCTGCTTTCCCCTCTCACACAGGCAGACAGTGCTGTAAAGATGCTCTGTGTGTGTGTTTGTGAGCACTGGTACTGAGATACAATTATCTCAGAAAGCCATGCAGGGCAGGATGGGGAAAATAATTTATTCATGTTCGGCTCACGGCCACATTAATTTATACTGAGGTCAATGCAGAAAGAAAGCTCCAGATGTCAATTTAGAGCATGAAAACACAGTCTGACTGGTCAGCCCAGGCAGTGGTTTTCATAGAATCATGAAGGTTGGAAAAGACCTCTCAGATCCCCAAGCCCAACCCCAGCTCACCCCACCATGCCCACTGCCCACGTCCCTCAGTGCCACATCTCCACTCCCTGGGCAGAGTGGTACCAATGCCTCACCTCTCCTTCTGAGAAGGAGAGGTTGTGAGCCGCTGACTGGTTTATGGGCCATCAGATCACATCAAGCTGAACAAAACAGGTGTTATATCACTGTGTGTGGATGTTTGCATGGTTCTCCAGCAGACGTGTCCAGACGCGCCATGCAAACAGTGCAGAAACACCCTTATTAGCGTCATTTACTCAACTCATCTGTTAGCATCCCTCTCCCTCTATTCCCAATGTATTTTTTGACTCTAATGAAAAATACAATTAAAGGAAGCAAATCAAACACAATTATCTAGCAGTAAGCAAGCAGCTAGCCGTGTTTAGCATTGTACGAACAGAAGGGAAAAGCATTCCAGAGACAAAGGGGATTACACAAATACTGTCCAGGATTGCTCACGTGGGGTCCCATGGTCTCCACAGGGCACAGAAGATAGGCAGGGTGCTGGCTCCAGGTCAGGCTCTCCCTTGGCACCTCTCTTGCAAGAGACATCCCTCCACATTATCACCTACGCCACTCAGTCCTCAAACCACCACTCCGAAGCTGTCATCATTTAAATGGACTCAAGAAGGATCAACATATTTTAAGTACATTTTCTATTTCTTGTTCAGTCTAAGACCTGCCAGTAACCATAAACATTTCACGGAGACTTTTAGGAAATCCTGTGTCTTGATTGCTTAGGAAGACAATTTTCTTTACACCTTCTCAATAAATTAATGTAATCTGCTCTGCTGAACATGGACTTGCATGAGAGCCTTCATCCCTGTTTAAGAGAGTCTATGTTGTAGGCTGTTTTTCCAACAACAAGCTTTGCCTCTCTGCCAGTGGCAGCATGTCATGCCTAGTGCTTAGAACTGTATTTCCAGTCAATAGAGACGTGCATTTCCAGAAGGCAGTTCAGAAACCTCATGCTGGACACAGTAAGAAACCTATGTAATTGGTATGACCTGATTTTGGAACGTCTTCTGATAAATTTGCTGAAAGTGCTTCAGCCAAAGCTTGTTTATAATATTCAAAATGCTGCTGTACAAGCCCGGCACTCAGTTTCTGTCTTTTGTTATACTTCTGCTGTAAGCATGAGTAATCCCAAACTGTTGAAATTCTCATGGGACCATAAGGAAGTATTTAAAGTAAAATGGGACAGCAGATGACAGCAGTAGATTCTTAAGAGAGAATCTGAAGCAGCCTGATGGGTGGGACATTCTACCAAGTAAAGTCTTGGATTGGGAGAAACCAGGCTATCAAATTCCCTGTTTGCCCTCACGAAGCATAAACACCAGATTTACAATCTGGCTGATGGCTAATCTGCCATAGAATCAAAAATAACTCTAACAGAATCATTTCCAGCTGCTGTGCTTTGGAGTGGAGCAAAGAAAATAATTGTTAAAGAAAATATTGTAGCAAATTGGGCATCTGGGGCTCCTGCCCTCAGGTGGGCTCAGTTAAAACAAATCCAGCACCAGTACATGATAACCCCAGTGATGGCTGCTCCACAAATCTATCCTCTCCATACTATTTCAATTTTATGATTCCCGCTATTAGATTAATCTCTGTAATATCTCTGCTGCAAACCTTGGTGCAAACTCTGTATATCTCGATCTATTTTATGCATGTGTAGTTAGGACAGGAAACACTTTAATGGGTGAGAATTTGAAGAGTTTAAGCTCTATTTATGAGACACTAAAAACATAAAGGAAACTTTCAGAGGGAAGAAGAAAGTTCCCCAGTTCTTTTCTCCTGCAAAACGCCCTTGAAGTGGATAAACACTTGCACAATAGGACACTTCATGCACACTGGCACAATTAAGTTGCATTGTTTCCAAGCTGCTGATAAATCAAGAGTAAATGTCACATGATATTTTTTTGAAAAGACTTCAGGAGATGATGAAATAGGAAAAAAAAGATATTAACCCACATTTTCAAAACTTTGCTTACCAAAAATTTGGTTAAAATCTTAGCTTTTTTGTCTCTCAACACTCTACAGTAGTAAGCCTAAGACGTTATTTCATAAATAATATATACATGACATACAACATTTATGTTATCCATAAACTTTTAGCTGAATCCCTGATAGACTGCAGCATTTTCAGTGTTATTTTTAAGCCAACTTGGGAAAGAGAGTTAAGTATCCCTGAATGTGGAGGAGTTCTGTTAGGCTGCCTTAGCTGTTGGAAAAGACCTCTCGGATCCCCAAACCCAATCCCAGCCCATCCCCACCATGCCCACTGCCCACATCCCTCAGTGCCACAGCCCCACGGTTCTGAACACCTCCAGGAACAGTGACCCCACCTCTTTATGGGTATGGGGACAAGGCTCCTGCCCACACCACGTGCCACAGCCCCAGGACAGAGCTGCTGCTGACTCTCTCCCCTTTCTCCTCGTTCAGCCCAAATCCAGCCAGGCACTGCTCTGAGCAAAGCACAGCTCTCGTGCTGATGTTGCTTGTCAGATCTGCCTCTCAGCAATTTCAGATGCTAAAAAATCCAGGATATTCTGGAGGTCAGAATAGTAATTACGAAATACAGGTGCTTAAAAAATTGACAATTACCTCAATTGTTATCAAAAGGTGTTTTGCTAGACAAAGATCCTCCTGCACAGTGGGGATTCAGAGGGAGAGGATGCCACGAGAGTCAACAGCCAACATGATCAAAATTTCAATAGCGGAATAAATCAGAAGCTGAGAACAAACCCTCAATTTTCTGAAGCTCAGGCCCGAGTCCTTTCCAAAGTCAGACACAAGAGGAGGAGACAGAGCAGCACTTTGCTGAGCTGACTATTTAGGTGCATGCTTTGTCACTACTGAAAATTATTATTTTACCACTATGAGAAAACAATAACAACACACAAACTCAGTCCGTGTAAAGGTCTTGATACATAAAATCACAATTTGTTCATTTTCAGAAGACTTCTCTCTCCTTCATTTTTTCTGATACAAAGAGTGCTTTCAGTGCTTCATCTGTCCTTGTTTAATCCATTTCAGAAATATCTGTGCACCACAAAACATTGCTGTTGATCTCATTAAGTGTCTTCTAACAACTGCAGGTTTTAAGCAAGCTAAAGACAGAAGCTGGCTGAAACAAAGCCTGTAGTGCAAAGGAACAAGAGAAGAAATGCTCAGGAGTATGGTAACGACGTGCCATGATAGAAGGGAAAAGCAACAGAGCAGCAGATGGTAGCTACATCTAAAGGAAAATGTAAATGATGCTGAAGTGAGACAGTTCTCTTAATAATAGTGTATTTAGCAGCAGGTAGATGCTCCTCCTAAGGAAGCACTGCTCAGGAATTCAAAGGCATGCATCCTGTATAGGAGGGACGTCGCAGGCTTCTTTGGTTGACACCTGACATCGTCAATCGCTGTGTACTGCAGGGCCTGCCCATCACCTTTCTGGCCATCTTTATGGTTTTGCTAAAAATACACGATATGACAGATTTAATGCTTGCCATCGGTAGTCACACAAAACATCACCTCGTGCTTGATAGCCATAGCATGGCTATTTGCCACGTAGCGTTTGCATTGTAGCCTAAGTCGTAGGTGCCCTCTAGTTCAGCGGGGAAATGAAACATGAACACTAAAAGCCAACAAAAATAGAATTTTAGGACTTGCTCCCAGGCAGGTGGCTGAGCATCGTCATAAAATGAAATAAAATCTGGATGAGTGCAACGCAAAGAACAGGTCGGCCTGGTTTCCCACATCTTTGCCTGCACCAGAACCTGAAAGGGGAGAGGAGCTGGGCAGGGCAAAGGAGAGGTTTTGTAGGAGAGCAGAAAGCAAGGCATGCATGCAGCGTGCATGTTTCATCAGCAGAAGCTGCACGCCAGGTCTCATGAACTGCTGGAGGAAGCACAGGCCAGCTGCCTAACAGCCTGTGTCCAGCTAAGGATTACTGGGTGTGGATAAGCACAGTTAATAATTTTCTTTGTTTTGCTCAAATTGTTCTAAGTCTGGAACCAGCAAAGTATGAGACCGCTCTGTAGAGCCAGGGTGTATTTGTACAAAGATATTTCCAGTCATGCTGTATTTCTCCATTGCAATGCAAAAGATAGAAGAGGCGGGGAAAAATATCTATGCATTTTTCATATATATACACTTACATATTTATATGCAATATAAATATGTATGTGTTTTACAAATGTATTCCTCCAGAAGGTACAAAAAAGGCAATAAAATCTATTATCTGCTAAAAATTACTCCATTATTTTAATAAAAATATTAATATTTTTCAAGTATAATTACTTTCACTTCTCCTGTGTACAGAATAGAACAGATAACCAGCAAATAGAATAGAAACCAGCAAATACTGCTGACAGCCAATGCTGAATATATTTAGGCAGAGAGAGAATCATCTGAATGTCTGATTACTTTAAGTTTCTTGCTCCTCTTGCTTTTGGCCAAGTTGCCTTGACTTTTTCCATATTTTTACTTATAGAAGTGAGCGGTGAGTTTGAGTCTGTGGGACTTTGAAGACACTGACTGAGCCTTTCTAATGTTACACTCTGTAAAAACCCCAAGTTACCTGCGTGTTCCAAAATCCCCATTGGTGATGAGGATTTCCCAGAGGGAGGTGAGCATTCAGCATTGCCCGCACAGCTTCCAGGCTCACGCTCCTTGCACCGAGCATCCTCAGCCCACCTGAGATCAACACCCTGGTAAGCTTTGCTTTAAGCTCAAGACTTTCAGTGCATGGTCCTTATGCTGCGTTTCCTCTTCCACCTCATCTTTACATGCCCCATGCCACGACATGCCTGTGGGCTGATGAGATATTGCTTCTTAGCCTGTATGTTTTGCTTCTTCTAATAGATGCAGGTGCACGCATTGCTGAAGTGCTTTCCCCAGGAGCCCACAGCTCTTAATCATCCTATTAAAATGATTGTGTATTTGCTATAATTTTCACATTAAAATTATCTGTGTTGGCTGCATATACAGAGCTGTTCAAACTCCGTGTTGGGAGCGGCTGATTGAATTGAGCCCTGTTTGCTGTTTATAAATGGTCCCCTGCTAGTTCACAGCTTTATGGAGCTGTTGTCATCAAAGTGATACATTTCAGATATTTTGGGCTGGAGGGGCACAACCAGCGCTGCTCACAGCACACGCTCAGACTCTGAAATGTAACGGGGCACCTTCCAAACTGGTTTGCCCATATCTAGCACATCACCCGGTGCCTACTGCATTCCAGTGGGGTACCTGAGATCTCCTGATTGTAACTGCGTTCGGTCCTCTGTGTATGTAGAGCCTGAATGTGGCTGTCCTTCCACACTGTGTTTGTCAGCTTTCCGGTCCAACTGTGCATGAAAAAAGGGAGCTTCCGGGCAGCTGTTAATGTCACTGGATGTAATTGCTTTAAGTATCCTTCTTGCCCAGGCACAGTGGGTAGATGTGTAAGTGCTGCTCCTGCCTCAGAGCAAGGGGATGAAGACGACAACCTCAGATACCTTCTGATACTTAGAATCACAGGATCATTAAGGTTGGAAAAGACCTCTCAGATCACCAAATCCAACCCCAGCCTGCCACTGACCACGTCCCTCTGTGTCACATCCCCACAGCTCTGAAACACCCCCAGGGATGGAGACCTCACCACTCACTGGGCAGATGTGCCAATGCATCACCACTCTTTTGGAGAAGTTCTTCCTAATATCCAACCTGAACCTTCTCTGAGACAGATTCAGCAATAAGAAAAAATGTTTGCTATCACACTGATCACGAAGACCTCTCCTGCTCTGTTGTTTGCTTTTAAATCATTTAGCTTGTTTGTTTTTTTTTTAATCAGCAAAGAAACTTGGTTGGTTTTTTTGCCCTGTTGTAAGAAATATGCATACACGTGGGCTATTTCAAGGACTCTCTAAGTTTAGGAAGACTTCTACTTAGGATTGCTTCAGGGAAACTTCTAATCCAGAAATACAATACCGTTTCAGAATGAGTCTCCTAAATTTTCCAAAATGCATTTGCTTATAACATGCAGATACACGCATTGTTAAAGTTTGAAAATTGTGGTACATTATTCCAAAGGCACCGGCAGTGAACTGAATTCCAAATGCTGCTCTGAACACTACTGCCACCATCCCCTCCCCTTCCACTTTGCATTCACGGGAGAAAACTTGATGGAGATAAGCACTGGAGATGCTTCTCAGTTTATTTGTACATGAAGCACTGTCTGCCTGAGCACAGGAGGAATGAAAAACAAGAAATCTTTTCCTCACTCCCGAATCTCTTTCCTCTCACTTCCTCTCCCTCTGGGATGTTTTGCATGAGCATGCTGCCAGTGTGCTCCTTTCAGGCTTTTTCTTGTTTTTCCTTTTTTTTTTTTTTTTTTGGTGTGTGTGTCCCTTCCACTGTTTCTCTCGCTGTCATCTACACCGTTACAAGTCAGTAAGGACTGGCTGATGGAGGCAGGTACTGCTGAATTTTAGGGAGTTTTCTCTACAACTCATAAATGTACAGTACTGGATGTGCCAGTTATCTGTCCCAGTCCTCACATTCCCTTACAGTGCCACCTGCTTCTGTTGGAACTGTGAAGCTGCTCTCCCTCTTGCAGCAATACAGCTATGGAAGTTGGTGGCACTGTCTGTGGCAGAAAGGTTGGAACTTGATGGTCATTGGGGTCCCTTCCAACCCAAGCCATTCTATGATTCTATGAAGTAATGAGTGAAAAGCAAAATATCCTCACAACAGTATCGAGCCAATATCTTCAAGTTTTCATTCTGGCTCATGCAGAGTCATGAGTTCAGCTTAAAAATTATGAAATTACAGGGAAAATATAATTGAGGACAATGGTATTCGGCCATGGTTTCTCCAGCTTGCAGACATCTGATTTGGGGCTTTCCTTTACAACTTTCAAGTCTAGAAATTTCTTTGAAGAAAAAAAAAAAAAGAAAAACCCAAAACAAAACACGTGAGATTCTTCAGGGAGATTTCCAGCACACCTATCAGTGTTGGCAGCATTTCATCAGAACTCAAGTTACATGTTATAACATATATATGTATATGTTGACAGGAGCACCCACAACGTGTGGATCCTGTTACAAATATCCAAGTGGCCATGGGTCACAAGTTCTTACACTACAGAAAATCATCATACTTTGCACTGGGAGTCAGATAAATACAAAAACTCTTCATAAGCCGTGACCAGGAGCCATGATAAGAAATCCAATGCAGCAAAATGCTTCCAGGCAATTTTATCTTGATGCCAGTAGATTTGGGATGGCTTCAACAGGTATTTGTTCTCGTTGGCACCTTAAAGCCTCTTTATAACCTGACTAAATAAAAAGCCTAGCCAAGATACTAGATATTTCATGATAACATTTTCAAATGCAGAGTTCACAGGAGACTTTGGGGTTTTCTTCAGCAGCTTTTCCCCCTGTTTTAGAGAGTGGCAGCGATGGTGAAACCATTATTTTACATCTTGAGTTGTTAGGCTAAAGCTTGATCACTGAAACAAATTCAATGAGACATAATCAGGAAAGCTGATAAATACTACAGACTCCCACACTCTGCTCTGATTGTTACTATAATAAGGCTACATCTGTACAGTTTGGCTTTCCTAATGTCAAGCAATTGGCAGCTCTGTAGCATTGATGCCCCCTGAGGGCTGCCTGTCCTCATAATTTTTTCTGTCTACTGCAAGTAAGCATATGAAGTGTATGCTGCACACCCACACAACAGCACATAAACACACATATCAGTATTGTCATGGGTCATAAAAGATGCATTTCTACTCTACCATTTCTAACATCCTTATTTGCTTCTTCTTCCCCATCCAGACTTAATTTTTTCCCCCCAATATTATACTTTTATTTTAAATTTAGAATGGATTATCTCAGCAGTGTCAGTAGTTCATGCTATTTTTATAATATCTTTCTAGAAACTGATCTCTTCCCCCTAGATTCTCAATTGAAGGACAGTGGTAATTTAGAGCTGTGCATGTGCCTGGCATAGACCAAGCATTTGGCACAACAGGAGGTGGATGGAGCCCTGGCTTGGCTTATTTTGTGTGAGTTTTGCTGACTGTCCATCTTCCCGCCATGAAAAGGTTATAACACCATTTTCTCTTTCACACCAAACATGAAATTCATGTGAAATCATTAACTCATTGATGGAATTCTTTCTTGACCATCCAGCTTCCTAGCCCGACCTTTTACTGGCTCTATTCCTGCAGCTCCTCTTCCCTCCCACCAGATCCTAAAATTCAGAGTCATTTCCTGTTATTTGAAAAATTACAGTTATCAGGGAGAAATACCTGCTTCTGCATTCTCTGGTTTGTATTGGAAATCTGGAAAAGCCACCTCTGCAGCTGGTCTTTGTTGGACATCTCAATGAATGTCAAGAGCAGACTATCTGAAAAGTCGGGAGCAGGAATCATTTTAGAGTAAATTTGTATGGTCAAAATGTATGGTGAAAAAGGTGAGAAGAAGCATCTCTTCTCACCCAGCATTAATGAGACATTTTCAGAAACTGGGAGACTCTTGTTCTTCATTGTCTCCAGAGTTAGTGCCAGTAAGCCTCCAAACAAATTGTCAAGTGAAATTCCCCGTCCTGAACTGCATATTGCATTTGAATTTCAGTCTAACAACAAATCACCCAACAGTCAAACAATTAATAATACATCTGAGGAGAGTGATAATCTGAAAAGAGCTCTCAGGAGGCCCATACTGCTTTAAGAATGATAGACTGCTTCTGAAGCCGAGGTGAAAATTCATCAATTAATTTTGTGAACATTTTCATTAGTGAGAAACTGATTTTATACTGCTGGATTTTCTCCAAGTCATGTATGTTCTGCATGTTACCTAATGCTGAAGGTGGCACAGTTATTGAGAATACAGTGTTATCAGTACATGAATCAGTACACTCTAAACGATTCAGATTCATTAAATTTGTCCCTAGTAACATTTTTGGGCAAAAAAAAATGGCATAAAGCGTGCAATGAAATATTACTACAAAATTTCAGTAAAATGCAAGAATACCTTAAGATTTCACATTCAATAAACATGCTTTAGGATTTAAAGTGCCATAGCTTACAGTTTCTGTTGGAGCTGTTGACTCGACAGCCTTGGTCCTTCGGTGCAAGCACAGGGGTGCCAAAACATTGCCAGGAAGCATTATGTTTATTAGAGCAGCTCTAGATGCCATTCATTGCCAAATATGTAAAAACAAGCTTTTGCGTTTGGGCAGATACAAGAAAAATATAGACAAATGTAGGTTGTTTTTCTGTTTCCACCCCACTCCTTTCTAGGTTATACTGTAAATCTACCAATTCTGCTTCTGAGGGCCTGATCCAGCCTTGAAGCCACTTGACGTGAGTTGCTTTAGAGCTGTGGTATACTTCTGGAAGACAGCTAGAGTAATGACTCAATTCACCTGCCAATTAGAGGTCTCAGAACACTGTTACAAATAAGAATGTAATTTTAAATCCCTTTACATTAACAAAAACCAACAACACCTGAAGCCATGTAATCAGATCCAGGTCTTTGTGGTAAGAAATAGATCTCAAATTTAAATCCCTCTGGTCTATTCAAGTAAGATTCTGCTGTCATTGATCCTTATTAACCTAGGTATTGAATTTCTGTCACACCTAAAACATGAAAAGTAATTCCATTTTTCATATCTTTGCTTTCTGACAATAAGGCTGGCTGGATTTTGTTAGATCTTTAACTGGTGATTTACCCTGAGTGCTCTTTTCTGTTGCTCGTGAGGAGGTGCTGAGTTAATGAAAGTGATTGTGGTGTTGACATAAGTGGTATATTGAATTCTGGAAAGCAGCTGATGCAAATTAAGTGAGAGTTAATGATTAAAAAAATTAAAATATCAGATGATTGATATAACTGAATATGATAATAGGAGGGAATAGTTGCTGTTAGCTCTAAAAAGCACCGGTATTTCAGAATATACAATAGAGATCTGGAATGGAAATAAACTGAAATTAAGAGAGAAAGCTTTCTTTCCATAACTATGATTTGGTATTACTATTGGAAGATATGCGGAGGAAGTATTTTGCTTTGTTTATTGTGCAGAAAAGAAAGTGTTTTGTTGTTTTTAAAACAACATCTTGCTAAATTTTCAGTGTCTTCTCCGGGAATAGTATGAGGCTAAAGTTGTAGGCAATGGCAGAGCAGCACGATGCTCCCGTGCTATATTCTGCCATACTTAAGAGAACACAGTGTGTGAGCCTGGCTGGTGGGAATGGGTGAGTGCTTGAAAGGTCTATGGGGATCATTTAGTAGAGAGAGCCAAGCAAAGTGGCCTGAGCGTAAAGCTGTGTGGAATGCTGTTTGATCCAACCTGTGCAAACCACCAGGCAGAGGGAAGGCGAGGATGGATGTAAGCTCTCTGAGCCTGGCCCTCTGGGTCGCGTTATTAAAGGTGCTTGCGCAGCTGAAAAGGCAATAGCATGGAAACACAGATATATCAACCATCTTTATGTTCATTTTACAAGCATTCCGAAGTCCAGTTCTTGGCATTTTTATTGATAAATGTGTTCTTTTCAGCTAACAACGAGTTAAAATGATATATCAAAAGTCATGCAGGGAGCACAGCCCCTCTGAAATTCATGAAAGGCATAAACCTGTCCTTTTGCTGCCTGATGAGCAAGGAGCATGGAGTCATTGGGAGAACACCATTTAAAAATGTCACGTGACGCAGTAATCCAAATCTCCACAGGGAAGAAAAAAACCCCATAACTTGATGGGTTAAGAGGACAGAGGAACTACCACAAAAACCTATGAACAAGTTGTCCTAGAAATCTGAAGGTGAAGTTGGTGGGTTTGCAAGTCCCACCTAGACATAAATGGGCAATACAAACTGTACAGCGATGGAGATGGCAGAGAATGGTTATTTAGTGACTCGCTGTTCCGGGAGCATTCACCGTGATGGCTTCACTGACCATAAATTTTGCTGCTCAAAAATCTTATTAAAGTGTCACAGTGAAATACAAAAATGTCATCTCAAGCTAAATGACCTTTAAAAAGAAATTAAAGATGAGTAAGCATATTAGGCTACGTGTACAGATGTGATTTAAGCTTGGAAAGTTGAGGAAATGTTGGAATAAAGATCTTCACCATCCACAGGTTAATTACCTGAAGCTTAAAAACAATCACAGACTGCATTAAGGACTGGTTCACCTATTATTGAATGGGGCTGAAAAAATTTCACGTCACTGTGGTAGCACCAATAAGCACGTGTAAAAGTGGTACTAAGATTATCAGTGAAATCAACTGTAAAAATCACTTCCCCCCTCTCCATGTGTGCAAGAGTGAGAAAGAAAGAAGATGTGAGTCTTGTGCTCTTAATAAGAAATAGGGCACTGCTGTTGGATGGCTGTAGGCGTACACATAGCTGCCTGCCCTGCAGTGCTCCCATGCCAGCCCAAAAATGCGTGGCCACAAGAGGTGATGTTGCCCCAACTTATGCCACTGGCACAGGCTTGTACACTTCTTCACACCTGGCTGCTGGCTGAATTCATGTGGAGATCATTACAAAAGCAAGCAATAGAAAGTCACTTGTGCCTCCAAACTTGGGCATTTATATGCCAGTCTTAAAGGTTTAATTAAGGAAAGGTGTTGGTGTGGAACCACTTGTACTCCACTCCAAGTTAACCCGCCTTTGTTCAGCTGTTTCTCACAAAGGTCAAGCATCTACTGCAGGCTGATGAGAGACGAGTAAATCTGGTTGTGTAACTCTGTTACTGACAGCTAAAATCCATACTTCGGTAAGATGTCCCAGATTCTCTGAAAATATGAGCTGAAGTTAGAGCGAAAAATAATGAGCGGAACTCAGAGTGAAAACAACTATACATGGATCATGGAAGGGAGAGAAGGTGAGAGAAATTGAAAACACCCAGCAGGCATAAAATAACCCATGAAAAATTGCATTTCTTCCCCAGCATCGTTGGTAACTTCGTTTGCATTCATTTTTATCAGCGTGTTTTATCCACACAGAGTTCAACCTCACAATCAAAGGCACAATCGGATAATGCTAACAGTTTTCTGATTAAATTTGAGTTAGAGATTACCACGATTCAGTACATCCATCCCAACAGATGTAAGTAGATAGAGTTTTAGTAGATACAGTACTATTGGCTTCAGCATTCCCAAGCTGATTTGCCAATAATGAGCTCTGTCTTCCAGAGGTTTGCACGCTTGTAGTAACTAAGATGGATGAGAAAAACAGACACGTGGTGATAGAAATTATGATCATTATAGAGATTAATTAATGTGTAACTGGATGCCACGGCACAGGTACTCCAGGCAGTGGTCTCGTGCTGAATTTTGTGATCGCAGGGGCTCTGCATGGGAGCAGATGACTGATGGCTGGTATTATCAAGGAGAATGGAATATGTCCTGTTTTAACCTTTTATTTGTTCAACCTTTACTGTGTGGGTGATGTTGAATTTCTTATTACTTGGAAGAGATATTTTTTCCCCTTTATATCAGGAATGATCAAAGCTTGGCAAAGTCCTCATATCAGTAGCTGTTAAAATGGATCTGTAATTATATAAGGAGTGTATCTATCCTCCAGTTTTATTTCCTGTTGTTTCTGCATTTTTTCTCCTACAACAGCAAAAGCAAAGGAAATAAAAACAAAAGAATTTAGAAAAAATCACCTGTTCTAAAGACATGGAAAAGATAGACAACTGTAAAATACTGACTTTATTGGTTTGCTGTTGGATCTATCTAGAGATTAAATAGCAGTGCCATGTATTTTTCTTTAAGTGAATATTTAGTTCCCAAGTGCATAACTACAGTAATAACTAGGGCACACTCCATTTTGGTATTATTGTATTTAGGGCAGGCATAAGTATCCTGTCTCAGCATGAGATGTTCACACGTCTGAAGTTATTCCTTTTGAACTGGAACGTTTGGTCTAAAGGTGCTGAAAAATAAAAATAATTGCACTGATGAGTGCACTCGATGGCTGTTAGGCCATTTACTTAGTAATGCCTGGATCAAAGTAGGGTGAGGTCGCCTGCATTATTGATAGTGCTGCTGGGCTCAGTACGTGCGAGCATGGCCATTGCTAGCACAGAGCACCAGGGCCACCATCTTCAGCATCTGATGGTACTGATGTCTTAGTAATCAGGGGCCATTTACTTTTAGCTCACAGATATCAAAGCATTTCTCATCAGATCTGTTCCTCAAGTACAAATATGTGGTGGCTGAGGTAACCTCATCCCTGAGAACAGAGCACGAGGACCTTTAGATTTGCAAAGTACATTATTTCAAAGTAGAAAGAACTGACCTGCCTGCTCTAAGTCTGTCCGGCTACTGGTTTCCACCTTCAGTCTCCAGCTATCAGTGATTCAAATGTGGCTGCTCAGCTCCCTGTATGACTGTTCACACACCCACCCCCCGCAAAAAACCTGAGACTTCATAGGACTCCATAGAAAACCAAACAAAAGACCTTCATCGGATCATAACACAGAAAACCTGGCGTTGTGGTGGTGGCAAAACCTATGTATGCCAATGAATGAGCCAAATTAGCAGGAGTACTGATATGCTGTCACTACTCCATTATTCCCCAAACATTTCTCATCACTACCCAAGAAAAGAATGACATCTCAGCTGCTAAAAAGCCCTTCTTGACAACGGTGCTGTTACATTTGCAGTTCAGAGGAAATAAATGGACTACAGAATGTTGCAAAGGTGGTAAACAGAGTGACATAAGTAAAATGTAATTCAAAATGCTAATGCAATGATTGGATTATTTGTTTGAATCTATGATTTAGTTTAAACAGTGCTGTCAGTGGAACTGGAGTTCCATAATTTCAGTTGTAGAGAATTATGCGTGCACTCTGCTATTTTCTTTGTTCCCTCGCTGTCACACAGATTGCTGTTATTTAATGGTATTTGCAGAACAAGGATAGGCTGGAATTGTCTAAGAAATTTAAGAACAGGGCTATTTATTATGTAAGGGTTCATGATTATATTATTCACTCTGCCATATTTTGCCTTTTGTGTTTGCAAGATTCTTTGCTGAGAAAAAAAAAAAATAGATGTAGTACAGATGGCACATAATAATCTTACAGTAAGTTTTCTACTCACAGTTTATTCCTCCTCGGTCTTGAATAATGGTTGGGTGAACATCTTTTCCAAGAATCACGTCAGTATAGGCAAGCACAGTAATGGCAACTAAAAGGTTCTAAACAGGACTCTATGTGGAAGTGCACACTGCAGCCCCACTACCATGCATACTAGAAATGTTTATTTATCCACGGACTTCTGACTGGCTAAAAAGCTACAGCTGGCCCTTCTTTTGGTACAACCAAGGTCACGACGTTGAAGCTAACAGAGCAAAGCTGATTTCCACCAGCTGATGGTTTGACCAGTGTTTATTTAGTTCATTCTTTCCCAGATCCGATCTGCGCCTTTCCCAAACCTCAATCCCATCCTGCTGTACAACTTTGTTACTTAAAAGCCAATAATAAAGCACAAGTCCAGCTCTCAGAGCGGCGAGGCCAAGAAAGCAGCAGCTGTAGTGGCAAGATGAGCAGACCATGCAGAGGAACACGAGTCCCTGCCACGTTATGGAAGACAGCGACGTGAGGTGTGCGTGAGCACAAAGGTGCTTATAGGCAGACCAGAATTGAGAAGAAAGATGCTGTCAGTGGATTTTGCCCATACCCAAGCCTGCATCCACAAGGAAAGCTTCATTTCAAGTCTTTTTCCTGTGTCAGAGAGGAGGTGCTGTGGCTGCAGTGGTCCTTATCCAGCGCCCTTTCTGTTAGGTGTAGTTCAGAGTGAAAACACAGCCTTGAAAACAGAGAAAACTCTTGGCACTAAGTTCTGGAGTCACCAGGCGTTCTTGAATACCAAAACAGAAAAGCTGAGTTGGGTTATTTGCTTCAGGATATTTTTCCCCCACAGATTACAATGCTTGTCAAAATGTGGATTTACAGGGAAAGGGAGATCAAAATTTGGACAATTTTAATGATGCTCAGCAGAAGCTGTGCCCTCTCAGCTTTCCTCCCATTTCAGAATAAAATTTAAAGATTGTCATAACTTTTTTGAATTGCAAAAATATATCAATTTTATACTTCAGAAACACTGTGTTTGTTTTTTTTTTCAGTCAAAAGCATTTCTCATTTACAAATATCTTTTTTTTCCCCCCTTTGCTACTTTTAAAGAAAACAGATTTACATAGGATTGAATAATCCACAGGCAAAAAAAAAAAACAACAAAAAAACCCAAACCCATTTCAACTCAAAACATCTTTTCATTCTTCCCACCTCTCCCCCCTCCACACCGGGGCTTATTTCACTTCAACTCGAACCAAACTTTGCTTCCATTTTTTTTTTTTTTTTTTTTTTTTGCCACACTGACAAACCCACATCCAGCTCCACTAACAGAAAGGCCTCAGACGGGAAAATGCGTACGAAGGGATGGGCTATGCAACTCTCACTACTGCTACAGCTGGGCTGATGTCGGCTGGGCCGGGCTCTATCTGCGCTGCCGCCACTGTCGGGCCCGCTGCCGGAGCCGCCGCAGGGACAGGCTGATCGGCTGCTTCCCGAATTTCTTCATGATTTCCTTGATCCTCGCCAGGTTGGTTTTGGAGATGGTGAAGTCGCAGCGGGTAGCTCCCATGTCGTAGCCCACCTCGCAGGTCTTGGTGGCGGTGGTGTAGCCTTCTGCTTTCACACTGACCATGTATTCCCCCGGGTTGAGAAGGCGCCAGTAGTCCCCATCAGATCCTGTTTGGAAAAGGGATGCTTTTAAGACAGGGCTCCTTTCTCCTGCAGTGCGTACTGGTACCCAACATGGGCTGGTACCCAACATGGGTTGGTACCCAGCCCAGGCTGGTGCCCAACGTGAGCTGGAGGTTGTTTTTCAAAGGACACAAGTAGAGATGAGATGCTGGACTGGCAATTCTGCATCCCTCCCTCGCAGCCACCCAGACCTTGTAGCTAACAATCAAACTCATGGCATGCTTGAGGCCATCACAGAAACCCAGCAATCCCTTAATACAGAGGAATTTCAGGGTAAAATCTAGCTATACGAGCTACCCAGCCCAAGAGGCAAGGGGAGTGGGATGCACTCCTTGCCATGTGTCCCCTAAAAATCTTTCTTCTGGAGTTCCAATAGGAAACCTCACACTGGATGGGGTTCTAAGCAACATGATTTGGCTGTAGATGTGACTGTTCATTGCAGGGAAAGTTGGACCAGATGGCCTTTAAAGGCCCCTTCCAACTCAAACCATTCCCTGATTCTGTGATCACCCTATGCAGTGAACCACTTCTCAAAAAATAGTGGGAAAATACGTTCCTTATTCTGAATATATGTTTATGCCTTAAGAAGAAATGTTCCTCATTCAGTGATACAACATGGACACGTGGTGTTGGACCTGGCTGTGGGCAGATGTAACTAGTTGGGCTTGTACATGAAAATGCAAACAAAGCTTCCATGTGCAAGACAATAGAAATTAAAAATCCATCTAAACTTTTATTCCCTGTTCAGTCTTATGTAAATTTAAATACAAACTAATCCTACTTCCCCCCCAAGGTATTCCTCTAGATAGTAAAATACACACAGGTCTAAAGGAGATGTCTCCAGTGGAGCCAAGCAAGAAGTTCAAATCTACTGCAACAAGAGCAGTTCACTCCCAGAAAGGACCACCTTAAAATGAACACACAGAGATTGCTTTCATGTGAAAGCATGGGGAGGAAGAGCAAAAAGGGGTTAAAATAACACATGGTAGTCACACTGTTCCCCGGGGAAAACTGAGGGAAGTGTTGTTGATGTGAATGTAGAGTTGCCAGCACGTGGGTAAGGTGACAGCCTCGTGGCAGGAGGGTGGCTATGAGGCTGCCCCATGGCACACGTGCCCCTCCTTCTGCCAGCCCTACAGGAGAACATGGCACCAACATTTTCTAAACGATAGGGGAAAAAAAAAAAAAAAAGACAACAGGTTTCAATCAAGCATGCAATTCTATATATAAATAGAAGCACAGCATCTCTTGTACAGAGAGGGATTTTTGTTTGTTTGTTCTTGTTTTTAGCTCTAATGACAGCTGACAGCCTTACTACCACTAGCCTTGGGTTGCTTGCAACGCAGTGTTGCAAAAACTAAAGATCATTTGGGTACAAATATGATATTTGGGAAAAGATCAGACTAGCTGGCCTTGGTTTAAAGAAATATGATTTTAATTTAGGGCATGGTAAAAATTTGCAAATAGCAAACCTTAGCAAAAGAGAAATATGAACTATACTGTGGTATTGCAGCCTCTGACTGCAAATATGAAACTGTGCGCGAGCACATCTGTATTAGTTCTTGCACAGTACCTTGCTTAGGTTTTTCTTTCAGCCACCGTGACCCACTGTGGGGTTATGGCCAAGGTCCAGATTTCCTATTTTTTAGGATCTTAGGGACAGTGCTCTTAGAATGGGCTCTCTGAGGATCTCCTTGTTTAGTTGTTCTCCCTCACTGCTGGGTTTGTTGGTACCTCAACCAAAAGAAAAAAAACTGAAAGCTGTCCACATTCCTTTAATTTCTCCCTAAGGGCCCATTTTGAGCTGTAGATGCCCCTCAGCTCTGGCAGTTTCGGTGCTCCCACTGTGGCTCCCCATGGGCTCAGCTTGCAGCCATGCTGTATTATACTCTGCAAGGGAAAATGAGTGCTTAGGAAAGGGATCGGGTTCCCACTGTTGTGTCCACCACCCTGTCCCTGGGGATGCTGCCTCCCCGCCCCAAGGCTGACCCACATTTTTCTACCACATTTAATAAGCAGTTTATCACAGCCCCACCCAGGAAAACATCTACACGTTGACACACTACTGGGAAAACATTACAACACTGGATATTAAGCTGTGAGCAGGATGCATTTCACTCTTTCAGCCTGGTAGGATCATGGCGGTGATGGGTTGATGGTTGGATTTGATGATCTTAGTGGCCTTTTCCAACCTTAATGATTCCATGACACTAAGATGAACCCTATTTTAAAATGAAGCAGTTAACATAAATGTAGCAAACTTTATTAATTTAAATACCTTATAAAAATTGTCCTAATACTCTGTTACCTGCAAAAAGGTCCCCAGAAAAGCAAGTCATGGTGCTGCATGCCCAATGCATATAAAAACTAAAACCTAACTTTTCCTTGCTGAAATGCAGCCAGCAAGGAGAAAAAAGAAGGGAAAGTTCTAACACTAGAAAAACGCCTGGCCGAGACTAATCATATTAAATACTAACTTAGATGCTACTTCAAAATCTTTGAGTTTGGTTACATAATGTATGCTGAAAGCACATCAAGTTTACCAAAATATTCATAATTTTTTTTCTCTGAACATTGTGTGAAATTAAATTAATTACGCTTAATTGCAAAAATCACACAGAAATGCACAAGTCTTTGAACTCTGGTACAGGCTCCAGTACAAAATACTTTACTAGAAGAGATCTGTATATTTCCTGGTCAAGACTTGCTTTGAGATTTCCAAAGTATACAAAATCAGAAAATGTTTCACCCTTCACTAAATATTCCAGGTTTAGTAATGTCTTAATTGTTTACTATGTGCAGCTGGTAGCAAGCAAAATGCAACCCTTTGCCAAGTACTCAGAAAGATTCCACCTAAGTCTGATTTAAACCATGATAGCCATGGTAAATCAGAAGCATTTTGCAAACTCCTCTCCCTTTGTGATGGAAATTCCACTGATCTCTGCTAGTGGGAACGAGACAGTATAGTTTAGGGGCATGGTTAGTGGGCATAGTGATGATGACTTGACAGTTGGACTTGATGATCTTCATGGTCTTTTTCAACCAGAAGGATTCCATGATTTTAAGACAACCCAGAAAACTGACTGCATTTGCAACATCTAGAAATAAAGGCACCCAGTGCATTCCTTCACCCAATTGATGAGCTCCTTTCCAAAGGTTATCTCAGAGAACAGTCCACATCTAATCGTAACATCATATAGAATCATAGAATGATTCTAAATCAAATATAATTACAGTTAATCAATAATTGCATCTGCATCAAGAGAAAATGGCATAATCTTCCATAAAGCTCTTGCTCTCAAAATCAATAATTCCAAATAGCCTATTAATATTGTCAGCTTAGTGCCGCCAGTCTCCTTTTCCCATAAGACATATTCTACTTCCAAGAGAAAATAAAAAAGTGATTTCTGGGCACATGTGGCGAGAGATTTTCTCAAACAAATAAATGTTGTTAGAAGGCCTTTGCATACAATTTTGTCTGCTCTGCAAGGTAGTCTACGATGTTGATGCACCAAAGAAACAGCAGGTACCTCACAGCTCAGCTTGCTTTAAACAAAAGTTACATCAATAAAGATAGTGGCCATAACACTCTCCTCCCATTTGGACTATTTTTATATCAATTCAGAGGCTTAAATGGATTTTTTTTTTCATTTTAATAGGTATAGAAGAAAGGACAATGCCAACAATTTGCCTTCTTTCTCAAATTTTATGTGGAACTTTAGCTTTTTGTCTCCAACAATATATACAGTGTTATCTGCATAATACAAAACAAGATAAACTCCTGTCCTCCCACCTAAAAAGTGATTCCCAAACACAGTATCAACTTCAGCATTTCTCATTAAAAATATAAATAAAACAATTACTTTTGCTTGTACTGAGATGGCCTCGAGCCACAAAAGCTCAGCTGTAAGCCTAATGCAAGTAGCTGCAAGCTTCCCAAGTGGTACACGCTGGGTTCTGGGACCTTGCACAGTTCTTCCCATGCCACCTGGACTCTTTTCTATATGCCTGTTCATTGTCTTTAAACAGTTGATTCTTCTTTCATGTGGGAATCCAGCACACAGAGAGCTGGAGCCTCTTGCACTTGTTTGGTCTCCACCAGAGAAATACATTAATTCCATTAGCAGAATAATGCAACTTACAGTTTATGGCACTCCTCCAAGAGAGAGAAAACCAACTGATTACTTTCATTCCCGCTATCATCTCCCACTTGTCCAATTTTGAAATATTTAAGGAAGAGTCATTACTGCCTAATTAAGTATCTGTTATTCAACGTTCTCTTTTACAGAGCAGACACACAGTAGCACCGAAATAAAATTATTTGTAAACTAAGTTAGATATTCTAAGATTTATTATCAGCTCCAACGAAAGATTACAGAGGTGGAAGTCTCTTGTCTTCGTGGTACTCCATAGCCTGGATTCAGCCAACATCTCAAAGTGTGACATCCTATACCTCAGCAGCCAGCCCTTGCCATCACCTCTTGCTTACCCATCTCCTTTCCATGCCCCCTATCTCAGTGACAGAGCTCACAAGTGCCTCGGCCACTGAGTCATAAGCAATCACACAGGACCTCCACAAACACAACAGCTGGTGGACACCATCCAGCCCCTGACCTGCCAACAACAGTTTTTGGGTATTACTATTAATCCTGTAGTCACTGGTGTCTATATAAAGCAATGCTTTATTTAGTGCCATGGCTACTTGCCAGGCCATTAAATAGGTCTGGAGTTTACCCCGAACACAAATAGCTACATCTGGGTGTAGATCAAACAAGACAAACAGACATTTGTGCATTTTTTGCTTTTAGCTATACATACTGAAAGTTAATTCTCAGGCTGACATTCACCCATACAAAGCAGTGTTTTGGCCGAGCCCTGTAAAACTCTCTTTCCCAAAGCTGTGATGCTTTGCAGAAGACTGCAGCGTGCTAAACCCTTTCCCTGCAGCAGCTGTTCCTCCTCTGGACACAGCTCTGGCTCACGTCTCCAACACATTCCTGTTCCCATAACTTAACAGCCAGAGGAGCACTCTGCACAGCAAGCTGCTACGACAGCCTTGTTTGTCGTGCTGCTCCAGGTTAGATTTGCATTCACTTTTCATGAGAAAAGGAGGAATAAAAATTCTTTTAATGTTGCCTGGCTCAGGCAATTGATTTGGGGCAGATGGAAGGTTATTTGCTGAATACTATTATTATTTATTACCTGTGCGAATATCATGGTTAACACCTTCTACTGAAATAATGGCATTTGGGATTCCCCTTCCATGTATGTCTTTCACTATGCCCTTGATGCCCCGATGGACCTGTTGGAAGAACAAGCCAAAAAATAAACATTACACAGCAAGGAGCAGTGCTGTCACTGGGAAGAGAGAGCAAATCATTAATTCCACACGTGAATTAAGCATATGCTTTTCCTATTTTGGGGTTCATACAATGTGAACCCAGATTACAAATGCTGGTAGGATCCCAGCAACACCGAATACAAGAGACAGATAAAACACACAGATAAAGCAGCAGAAAAGGAAGCCAACAAGTGGGTCAGAAATTATTATGCTCTTGAATACCTGCTCCATGAAAACGATGAGGGATTCCCGGTTGTTCTCCCACTCCTCAGGCAACTCACTCTCGTGGGGATACTTGTCGCAGCCCACGTAGATGGACAGCTCAAAGCAGTTCGTGTGCAGATAGCTGAAGTCATTTATGCCTGTCAATGGGGAGTAAAATAAAATGGAATGAAATAAAATGGAAACAATAAAATGGAATAAGAGAGGGGAGATTGAGATTGGATATAAGGGAAAATGTTGATTATGATAAGGATATTGAAGCACTGGCATGGGCTGCCCAGAGAGGTGGTGGTGCCCGTCCCTGCAGACACCCAAGGTCAGGGGATGGGCACTGAGCACCTGATGGAGCTGTGGGTGTCCCTGTGCATTGCAGGGGGTTGGACCAGATGGCCTTTAGAGGTCCCTTCCAACTCGAAAAATTCTATGATTCTGTAACGAGCACACGCTGTTAGCTAAAAAGGAATTATTGGAACAGTTGATTAAATACTTTCTAAGTCCAAAAGTTTTCCATGCAAGTAATCTAAATGATAGGAAACAGAAATCAAAGCAGTAGAAAATCTTTCAAGTTGCATGCAGTTTTATACATATATCTAGTATATATATATAAGCTTGTAATGACTGAAGGAATCCATTCTGTGTTTCCTCTTATGGCTTTGCATAGGAATAGAATCTGCATCATCACTCTGTGATGGGGACTTTCATTAGAAATCTGTCCTGATCAAAACCTGAGAACCTCAGTGCCTGTGAGGAGCTGCAGCTTGTATACATTACAGAAAGTGCTGTGACCTTTACAAAGGTCTCAACTGCTATGGAAGACTGTATTTGGATTCAGATCAAAACCATTTCCATTTTTCAGCTTTCTCTTCCAATTCTTGCAGCTCTTTTCCTTTGGAAAATTCCACTTATTAGCTCTTCACAACCCCACAGATAGCATGCTACAGTCTATGAGCATTAGAGAAAGAAGCGATAGGAGCTTCCTTTGTTACCATCCCCTTGCATTTACAATAAAAAATTATTAAAGAAATATTTATTCATGATCATTAAGTGTTATACTTCACAATGGCAAAGATTATAAGGGAAATGCATTCACTTCTAAGGGAAAAGAGTTAAAAACTAAAAAGTAGTCCTGTCCAATTACCACAGAGCAGTAGTCAAATATTTAATGAGTCCTCAGAGCCTCCTGGGTGCAGAGCGGGAGGGTTACGTAATGCAGATGTTGTGCTCTTCACATTTGTTGGTGGGGAAAGCCTGAATATCAGACAGTGGCATATGCTGCAATGCACAAACGCGCTTCCCATCCATCTGAGAAACAGCCACAGTTATTCTTCCCTCACATATTCTATCACATCCTGATTAATCTATTGTGAAATGTTTTGCAATACATAGCAATTGCTCAGTTTTAGTGTGTGTATTTTAGAAAATGACTTAACGTTGCCAAGAGCAACTCTCCGTGTAGTGTCTTAACAGGCAATTCCAGCCTTGAAAACACTAGAAATAAAATAAAATTCATCTGTTCTTCGCCTTGGAGCAGCTCACCCAGTGCAGAAATGTTGTATGTACGTGTGCCTAAAGAACTTGCATTCATTGCAGTCCAAAATGCATGCAGAAACTGGTATACATTGAACTAAAGGGTACATAAACAGAAAGTTAAGTGACCAGTGTACCTACATATGTGTCAACGTGGGAATGCAGAAGGAATGGAAAAAGTATGGGAGAAATTTGTGTACAATTCTGGAATCATATTTGGACAACCCTTTACAACACAGGGTGTTGTTGGTTAGCTGTCAGCTGTACAACATGCCTATGTGCATATAGATATATGCATGTCTTTATGTGGGGACATATATCTACGCCACAAAAATCATTCTCTTCCGTTTCTCTGTGTAGAGATAAGGTCTAAAACCATTCCACAGGTTGAATGGAGACCACACCATCTGAGGTTCAGTCTAGACTCTGGGATGTAAGGAACAAAGGCAAAAGCAATATTTCAAGCATTTCTTTCAAAGACAATCTTGGAAGTCTTATTATAATGGAATAAAGCAGGATATGTAATATAATGAGAAACATCATAAAGCAATAAAATAGATCAGATGAACAAAATCCAATATGCAACTGTTTCTAAGAAATCAAGATATTATTCAGCATCCATATAGCACACCATTACTTCATGTAACTTAATACTGCTATCTGTCAGTGACACGGCCATTGCCATCTTTCCTCTATTGATTCATAATTGTGTTTCTGTAGCACTTAGGAAAATTAAGCTCATAAATTATATAATTAAGCAGTCAAGTTAGCAACCAAGGTTTTTTTTTAAAAAAAAAAAAACAATTTTTTTTTTAAAGCATTTGGAGAAATATTTGGAGAAATGCATAGAAATGTATCATTAGACTCTGGCCTTGCGACCCGAGAAGTTTAATTTTTCTCTTCCCCCCCCTCAAACTCACCCATCACGTTTTAACCTCCTAAAAAAATATTTGAAAAGTTAATTCTTGGCTCTGGCCTTCAAAGGCTGGCCAATGTTAATCACGCATGGGCCTGTGTAAAAAAAAAGTCCAACGCTGAGAAACGTTTATGCAGTGAAACTACCTGCAAGTTACAAACAAGAGCCAGCTCCAATAAAAATGTGGTCTGCACAGATGCTTTCCTGCATCTGTTTGCCATTAGGGCTGCCGTGGCTCCTGTTGTCATTCAGGCATGCTGCTTCCTTCTTAATTCTGTAGAAAGTGTTGCCTAACTGATGCACCTGGAAACAAAGGTTTTAAGTAGAGCTGTGATGATTCTGCAGAGTGCCTCATAAGTCTGCTCAAGTGTGCACCCGTAGAGATAACTGCAGCTATTGCTGATAATAATGTGCCTTTAATTGGGCTTCCCTGGAAAGTGATGCACTGTCTGCACTACAGGACATGGCTTCCCCTTTGCGCTCAGTGACAGTGACACAGACTGGGGCACTCCGTGAGTGATGTGCTCTGTGATTTATTCTGGCAGCAAAAATGCCTGCAGAGCCTATTCATATTTTAAGCGTGAGCACGTCCAGGTCTCTTTTTAAGAGGATGGCAGCAGGCAAGCAGGTCTGTGGCTCGACGCAGCAAGCAGGAGGCTGAGGTTCCCCTGATATATGGTTTGGACTGGGTTGTTGTTCTCCCAGCAAACCATCTCGAATGTACAGAATCTATACATTAACACATTGCACATGCACTTCTGGAAACCCTGGTAGTAAATGGAATGGCCATTGGGTATTAGTGACAAAGCAGCCCCTGTCAATCTGCTGCTACCTGATGACATGCAACGAATGGATTTCCAGATGAGGAAATATTGCTCTCAGAGCACATTTCACCACCTTTACCTCCACAGTGCATACCAGGCAGGAATGTCATTATCATGTTTAACAGCATAATGGCACAATGAATGGGAATTTAGGAGGAAATCCTTCACTCAGAGGGTGGTGAGGCCCTGGCACTGCTGCCCAGAGGAGTTTGGGTGCCCCATCCCTGGAGGTACCCACGTCCATGGATGGGCCCTGGGCAGCCTGAACTGCTGGGGGTCACCCAGCCCACAGCAGGGGGTTGCAACTAGGTGATCTTTAAGGTGCCTTCCAACCCAAACCAGTCTGTGATTCTGTGAATTTCCTCAGGCACCTACTTCCAGCCACAGTGTGCCATGAGGCGCCATTAACTGTGCCGTCCTCCTTCTGGAAGTCCTCTGTGTGACACGCTCTCCTCCTCGCATCTGTCATCAGCCGGTGCGTGGAGGCATAGGAGTAGGCAAGCCAACGAAAGACGTGGTCATCTGGTGTGGGCGTGTAGTCCTGTGTTTTCCACAGGGACCTCACCATGTCGTAGGGGTATGCCACGACCAGCTCTCCTCCCTGCAGATTGCCCCCCAGCACAAAAGGAATTTTTTCCATCCATGCAATGATCGCTCGCGTCTCCACTGCCACCTAGGAGAGAAGGAAACAGCTTTGTTGCAGCCTGTGAGATCTGGTAGTCTTCTTCTGGAGGCAGACTGGAAGATGCTTCACATAGAGTGAGTAGCCAGCCCAAGTGATGTGGCCAAGAAGAAAATCTTTTAATGATAGTGCCTGCCAGACACATTTTGGAGGCCACTGACAACCCATAAAAGCGAACACAACCTTAACATTTGTGATTTGTTCTGCAGGAGTGATCCAGAACAGCAACCAACAAGTTGTCATATCGTAACACTGGGCCCACTGGCATCAGCTGGCACGAGTTTGGGAAAGAAGGGATTTTAAGCAGGGAAATATTTCTGAAGCCCACAGAAGTGCCACAGTTAAGTGCCTTCCCTGCAAAACAGGGGAAGCTTGGCCACTATAAATGGTTATTTCAAATGCCAAGCAAAAAAAAAAAGCTAAATTTTAACACGGTTGCATAAGCCACTGTGATATTATTTCAAGCAACTTCAAGAAAAAAAGAGGAGAAATCTGCATGGTGCACACCTTGGCAAAGAGCTCATCCATGCTGCAAAGCTGGGGAGCAGCCTCACTCAGAGATCAGCCCAACTGTGGGCTTGTGTTTCTGTTTCTTTACTGCTTAGGCCTCAAATTTGGGTACCAAGTCCTCCAGGCTCTCCCAATAGCCTGAGAGGAAAAAGATGGCACTCCAGGAAGATGCTCCCTTCCCAAGGGCAGCTGCTAAAACACGGGACCCAACTGTATCTTTGTGGTGCAATTTTATTTCCACTGACTTTCAGGGAAGCCCAGACAACTGTCTTAGAGCAGGTATGCAACTTCACCAACAAGCTGCTCTTTCCAGAAGAAACATAAAGCTCAGTTTCAACCTGCCCCCAACTTCATCTTCCCATCTCTCCAGAGCCAGTGTTACTTACGGTGGCATTTTCAGACAGGTACCAGTCAGGAATGGGGATGTGATGGTTTGGAACTTTCCTTTTGCTCTTCTTCTGATCTTCAGACTCCCAGAGCAAAGAGTTTAAATCGGGGAAATTATTGTTGATGTCAATGCCATCCTGAGTCCATCGACCTAAAGACCAGCCCCCTAATTCTGAGCCCTTAGATTGAAGGGGGAAAAAAAAAAAAAAGAGAAATGATCATTCAGAACATGACAACCTGTGATCCCCAGCAAAGTGACTTGGGACTTTCCATGCACAGAAATGGAAGGATGAATTAGTTCTATCACTGAAATGAAAACGTGGATTTATTTTTTTTCCCCCTTGATTGAGGTAAAGCAAAAGACAAAACACCTGGGGTTAGACAGAACATTCTGGTTGTTTTCAAGGCTTCTGCTGAAGACTGTTTTTCCCTAGGTTGCAGCGGAGGTGGCATACATCCCTTCCACGGTTGTGAGCACAGCTTTTGTATTCTAGTCTGCTGCTACAGACTGCCCTGGAAGATTTTCCAGTGCGCTTCAACAGAGCCCATGAACTTTCCCCTCCTGTTGTCTGTCTTCTTCCAGACTGAAATATCATGATGCCCAACACACTGTGAGCTCCTTAAAGGTGCTATATTAAATTTCAGCTACAGAGGAACACAGATTTTCATGTGCTTAAGCTTGATTTCCCATGGCAAAACAGGCTGCACAAATTCTCCAGTTTCCATAATGGTGCTCTCACTGATCTACTCCTCAGTATGGTTTGTTGTGCAAGTCTTAGAGCTTCTCCTTTCCATATGCATCCTCATATTAGCCAATATCACTTAAGAGAACAATTCAGTCTTTTTCACAAGGTAAGATGCTTCAGTGACTTATGTTTGCTTTAAGGTTTCTGTTTTTATATTTTATTTTGTTTCTTTTAGTTGCTTGTATAAATATCATCTCCGTAAAACAAAATTAAAAAAAAAAAGACAACAGGAGTTTGCTTCATTAATCTAATAGATCTAAGTAATTCCTTGACATTACCGCTTTATATGCCTTGTCATATCCATCTGGGTTGACCGAGGGAAGAAGGTGGATTCTGGTATCCTCAATGAGATGGACAATGCGTGGGTTCCCAGCGAGGTATTCCTGACACATGAACTGCATTAACAAAAGGATCAGCTCACGTCCGAGCACTTCGTTCCCATGGGCTCCTGCAGTGTACCGAAATTCTGGTTCACCTGGCAATCACAAAGGACAGAAATGCAGTCAGAGCAGCAAATGAAGAGTCTACAGACGTCAAGCAGCATCTTTTCACTTAACGTAGGTTGGAGAAATGCCTTAACTGAAAAAATAATAAATGAAAACATACAAGAAACAAATAATTACGTTCTGTAGTTACTCTAAAATAACAGGCACATGCATCACAGCCTTGGTAGCACGCCGTGATCGTATAGTGGTTAGTACTCTGCGTTGTGGCCGCAGCAACCTCGGTTCAAATCCGAGTCACGGCATCGCCTCGGCGGAACACACAGGCTCTGCCTTTTTAGTCAGCCCACGTGAACCCAGTGAGGTTCAACGAGGCCAAGGCCACTGAAAGAATAACACTTGCAAACCCCAACTACAACAGATTCAAAAGGGGCAACCTTTGGCTTGTAGTTGGGTCCACTCTCCCGCTTGCTGAGCCCATGACAGAATCACAGGCACTGATGGGTGGGCAAGACATGAGATGAATTATTCTGGTGTTAACACCTGGGTCACACCTCCCTTGCATGGAGTGAGCACCTAGCAGGGTGTTCACAGGTACGGCAGAGCACATTTACGCCAACGCCTGACCTGGACATCAGCACAGTGAGATCTTTATTCATCTCCACAGTGGGATCACAGATTGAATGATTATCTGTCCTGTGGGATTATATTACTGTAGGAAATTGTACCCCAACACTCCCCAGTGAAAGAATACCGGGAGATCTGACCTGTCTTTGCTTGCAATGCATACACTGCCATGTAAAATGCTAATTTTCATCCAAAGCTACATAAATTTCAGTACTAAAATCCATTCCCCAACACTAAGATTCACTTTTATGTTTTTTATTGTAAAGAATAAAACTCATTATCATTGAAGAATTTGATTCTACATTCAAAATGCCTTCTGTTTGTGCTCTTCCTACTCTTCTCATTTTAGAAACTCAGCACCGAAGTTCCTCCCACATACATTTGAAATCATTGCTGCCATGAATATAATTCCATCAGGGATAATTACTGCAGATAGAGAGAATGAGGAGGAAAAAAAAAAAAAAAGCAAAAACCAAAGCCCAACACCCTTCAACAGAATTAGTTAGATTAAATCCTAACCAACTTCATGTACTCCTGGGTTGTCAGAAATCTCAACAGCGTACAGTTTTAGTCCTTGGTGGCTTTTTCCAATATTGTAAATTCTTGTGATATTTGGGCACATTTTATTCACAGTTTTCATCAACTGCCAAAGAAAAAATGACATAGAGTTAGACTAGCAGCATCAACAGTGTTCAACTATTATGATTTTATTCCAGATTGGTTGTTTCAGGCACTCTTCATTTTCTATCTTATTTCTTAGTTGTAAATGCTTTATGTTTAACTTATGAACAAACAAACAATCCCCTATGTAAGTCCTACACTATCAGTAGACAATAGAGCACATGTTCTTAAAACATTACACAATGGATGGAGGGTAATTAGGCTTCTTAACACCTCTTCCTACATGCTCTGTATTACAATATAAAGTCTTAAATGAGTAAACTCATAGTTGTAGGCTGTATTGATGCGGCCAAAATAGCAAGATAGGTGTTCTCTGAATTACTCCCATAACCATAACAGGATATACTCTTTTAGCAAATAAATGGTGTAACAAATTCCTGTGAATTGCCTTACCGGGTTTCAGCAAAAAAAATAATGGCAATGCCAACAACCAGTCCGAAGACATCTATTGTCAAAATCTACTCTGTTAATCATTCCTCCAGGTACTGCAAGGCATCTTCTAAATGTAATCAATTAACCTTACTGCTTAATAAAGTGCGTAAGGTCATGGTGTGGGTTGTAGTTCTGTTTACATCCATGGAGTTCTGCAGATGTCATCCAGGTAAGGATATCTGCAATCTAAATCATCCCACAAAGAAACAAACAAAACCTATTTTCACTGCAACATTTCAGGTGAACATTAAGATTCACAAACAAGACTAAAAACGTGTGTTCTTACCAAGAGATTATTGCAAATAGCTTTAAATGACAAAATTTATCTGTCTTGATCTTTTTTTCAGTGGAAGGGATTAAAGAAATAAATAAGGACTTTACTGTAAATTGGAGCCCTAGGGTTTATTAATTAGACAATCTTTCCATAAACAAGGGTGCATACATTATTGAAGAAGTACTGCAGCATAACAAAACCTCTTTGCTCGCACAGTATTAATATAGAGACAATACTGGATGATAACAAAGCTGATGATTTAAAAAAAAAACATTAATTAGATGTGTCCAATTCCCATGTCACCATTTAGCAAATCAAAGTGGAAACACAATTCGCACTGAAAAGAACATCATTAAAATTCCTCTCATAAAAGACTTCTATTTATAATCATACTAGAAGACTGAAAAATGCTGTGTTTTTTTTTAAGGTTTGTCTGTCCTGTACATTGGCTTTATACATACGAGAAACAAGTTCTTTTGCAAATGTCAGCTCAACACTCCTCTAAAAACGCATTCACATATGCTTCTTCAGTGTATTTTCTGGTTTCATATCTAATTTTTTTCCATCACTGCCATCATCATCAATGTGCTGGTATTATGAGCACCCAAATATTTCCATGGAATTTTTTTAATCTTCTGAGCATATACGTACGGGTATGCCATGATTTGCTTTTCCAGCTGAAGCACATATAAGAAGCAGGGGACATTGCTTTACATTTTCTACTCAAGATTTAATAAGTCAATACCAAATTTTTGAGATAGAATGCTTTAAATCTCCCCGGCCAAGAGCTACTGTGCCTGAACTTGCTCACAGTGAACCAAAAATACCAATGGACAGGGAGCTAGAGAGCTCCTTCTCACTAGAGTAGCTACCCAGTTCTGAAGTAGGGAGATGTGCCTGTAATTGCAGAGCTGTCCATTAAATCGTTCTGCAGCGCAGAAGCTTTCCCAGCATACCTGACATCGGATATCCAGGGCATCAACATAGGAAAGCATATTAAAGTTCATTCCTGGTGAGAAAAATGCCAAGAACCAATTTCAAAGCATTTTACAAACAATGGAAAAATTTGTATTGGCCTCAGCAAACTCCCAACCATCTGTTTTATTTCAGGCGTGTGACTATCTCCAAGTTAAACGAAGAATCTTTCCTGAATCAGGGCCTTGGCAGCATTCTCCTCTGTGGTCCCTCAGATGGCAGCGTGGGTGTAGTACGTGGATAAGTGTTTATATATAAATACAGTGCTGGAAACGAACATATTTCATATTTGCTTTTCTCATGCCCATTTCCTACAAACAGCACAATAGGTCACCTGGAATGTCACAGTGTTTTCTTTGCTCTTGTACAAACTGTCAGAGACAATTGATGATAATAGTCCGTCAGGGCTTTATTAACAACCAGCAGGGCTGTAAAACATTTCCAGAGTTGTGCTCACCAGCAGTTCTTATTTGACAGTTCCTGTTTGTTTGTCACTACCAATTATTTATCTTGTTAGCGCCTTGGAAAAACTGCAGCAGTCTTTGAAGAAGCCCTGCACAACTGGTGTCTGAAGGTCCAGTTCTTCACTTTGGCAGAAAAGGTGTGTTAAATGAAGGTCTGAGTGCTATCTAAACCTGGAGGAGGCAAAAAAGCTCTCCCTTTAATGCCTTTCAGGTTAGGGCTATCCATTATAGAATCAGAGAATCATAGAATCACCAAGGTTGGAAAAGACCTACAAGATCATCCAGTCCAACCGTCCACCTATCACCAATAGTTCTCACTATCCTTTATGAAGATCGTTTGGGTATCTGAGTCCTACAGCAGACTGGGTATTGAGATCTCTCCGGTCTTTGTTCTGCTTCATGTCAAAATAGAACTTGCCTCCTTCCTGAGTGGAGTGATGGAGATCATCAGTCTGGCCCTGCATGCAACATGGGATGTTTGCTGGGAATTGCTCTGGTCTTCTAGATTTCATTGACTCACCCTCAGATAAACAGGTAACACATACAGCTCAAATTCAGAACGTTCTGCGCTATCATTACACCACTTCCATGAACAAAGCTGGCCATGAAGACCAACACAAGACCTGAAGGGTGGCTGCAATCTGGCTTGTCCCAAAGGAAAGAATTATGCACAGTTAAACATATTTAAAAATTAATACTTCTATTTTCTAAGCAAAGTATGAGTCAGGTTAGACATTTCAGTTTGTAACAAAGACAAGGTCAAAGCTGCAGGCCACATTCGGATTCATCTCCTTCTGAAGCTTAAAGGTGACTATTTTAGAATAGCTAGCCCTAACATGGAAAGAAACATCAGATACTTTGGTAGGATTCTCTCCTACAATCGGATGTTTCATTTTATGAGAAAGGATGGTTTTCCATTCTTTTGTACAATTTATCCTGGTATACAGAAGCAACATGTATACTCAAGCGTCCACCACAAATTATTTCCAGGAATATCCATCAACCATGTTCAAAGCTTGCTATACAGTACAAATGCATCATGTATATACTTTCTGGACTATATAGTCCACTTTGTAGACTATAAGATGATCCTTGCTTCTGAGTATGAGTTTCAGTGAATGTCCCTATTGACTGAAGGAAGAATCCTGAGCACTATTCCAAGAGAAATATTTCATACTACAAATTTCAACTTCCTAAATAGAGAGTTCTATTAAAACAATCTGATGCTGAAAAATCCTTCCCTCCCACAAATGCTTGAGACATTGCAATGTAATGTAATGCTTCCTAAACATGGCCCAGGGAACACCCTCCTCCTCCTCCTTCAGTGTTTATGATAAATAACTCCAAAGTGTGGTGCCTTTCTGAGATGATTGGCAGTGCTAACAAAACTGATAATAATGCTCTGTATTACAAAAAAAAAAAAAAAGATGCCAGCTCTTGAAATTGACAGTTATTGTTCCATTTTATACTCAGGAAAGGAATCATTAAGTTCTGTGGCTGTCACCGAAGAGCAGTTTGGGGGATATAAGACTTATCACAATCCAGCTCGCAATCTCCTGCCTACCAGCAGCAGAACCCAATTAGAACGCAATCAGTTCTAAACACACTAACTGTTTTGACGTGCAGGAACACAAATCATGGGAGAACTCAGAGACAGGTCACAACTGAGCAGTCTCAACCACAGCTGCAAATTTTCTGCTTGCATTAAAACTGGAAAAGCATCCAATTTTAAAACTGAACTTTTTTTTTCCAAAGACTTTTCTAAATTGACCAACCGGTCTTTCTGCAATAAGAATATAAAATACCCTTTACTTTATTGCTCTTGGCAGTAATTATGCCAATTGAGTTTCTACTTGTCTAATCTTTGTCCTAAGAGATATAGGCCATGAAATCTCTGCTGAAATAGGCGTGTGACTCAGTACACAATTGCTCAATAAAAATGAACAGTGATTCATGCAGTACAAATATACTGAAAATTCAGCAAATGATTCACACACTTCAAGTCCAAACATATTATCTTTATATCTGAAGAGAAAGGAGGCAGAAACATTTCCTGGGTGCAACCCACACCTATGTCTGTGGTGATACAAAACAAGATTAAAAAACAACACAAACAAAACCAAGATTGACTATTTGAAGCAAGAGGAACAAGATTAACAGGGCTGGGAGGTTTAGAACTATACTAACTGGATATATATATATATATTTTGTTAAGACTCCTTTTCAACAAAACAATTCCAACAGTTTCTGGTGAGATTTTCACTACTCTACAGAATTTGACGCTCTATAGTTTATTGTGGTTATGCCAAACCACTGAAAGATAGGAGAATTCCAACGGCCAAATCGGGGTCAAATTTGTAAGGAGAAACTCCCGTAACATTCACCAGTTAAATATACATGGAAACAAAATGATGGCACATTAGGTGTAAATTTCCCTTGTCATGCAGTGACACCTGTTTAAGATGACGTACAAATTTAGATATTGAGATTTTAATAGACTGCAGCTTTAAATAATAGAGTAAAAGAGATAAAACTGAATAGATTGCAGGCACATTTAATAACATTTCAACAGGAAGAAAACCTATTCTGTACAAGCTCCGGAAGAGCTGCACCCATCCATCCCCCATCCAGAAGGTCACACACTAAACTCTGCCTACCTGCCTCATCTCCTTGTAGTTATGATGCTTAAAGTCAAGATTATCGGTGGTTGTCATCTCATTTCTTCTGTGGTAATAATTATTTGGGTCTGAGAAAAGAAACAGAAGAATTTTCATGTATTTATTAGCCATTTAGAAATAGAAAGATTCTTAACTGTAATGAAGGCATGGAATGTGGAAACCTGATTTCCACGCTCCTACGCAAGTTTTCAAAAACAAAACTCAAAAGAAACAACGAGTTTGAAATATTTCTCGTTACAGCACAAATCAACTGGTATTGATTCGAACAAAAGCAAGGAGGCAGCAGGCATCTGCTCGCTTGGCAGCTGCACTGCTGAACTTCAACAGAAATGCAAAAGGGCATCCTAAGGCCATGGAGGAGTGCAAAAGACAGGCAGATGATGAGTCAGATGCGAGATAAAAGAGCGGAAAAAAAAAAATCACATCAGAGGAAAAAGCCCCAGTAAATGTTTTATGTCTACTTAATTAATTTGCTATCGTAAGGAGTGGGGGGTTGTCTTTTACTTTGCGTGCTGAGTATTTTCAGAGCCTTTATACTGCCTATGGAAAGGAACCACTGAACGTACTAAACGTTCCTAATTATTTCCTTTAACATTTGTTACGGTAGTCTAAGGTCTTTTTTAAAAAAGAAACTTTCAAATAATCACACTTTTTTTTTCAATATGGATATGATTTATAATTCATAGGTTTCATGCTATCAAAGGTGAATATTTGGTTTGAACAAAAACCTTTTTCCTCCTTGACTTTCCAGGCAAGTGTTTTAGTCATTCACTTAGAAAAAAAAACCAACCAACCAGCCAAGACTGTTAGGGCATAGCTTTATATTTTGTGGTATATACGTTCCTGATCTAATCCATGGTGATTTATTTTAGGGATAATCAAAGCTTTATGGAAAACAGAGATATTCCTTAATGTGCTCTCTCTAGAAGGCCTCAAAATTTGTGTAATTGTCAAACTGAGAAATAGTTTCTCTTCCCACAAAATCATCTTGAATTGGTTTAAAATTATTGGCGAAACAACCAAATATTAAAATCTAAACATCATTCTATCTTGTTGCAACACAGCAAAAAGGCACCATCTCTACAGGAAAAAAAAAAAAAACAGTACGACTAAGCAGCTGTGATTTTTTGGAAAGGGAGAAAATAACTATTGGTAGGAGAAGTATTTGTGGTAATTTCTAGCAATAACTAATGCTTTTTGATAGTATGGAAAACTACCTAGAAATACCTCACAGCTTAACACATTTAAACTTCGTATTTCTGATATTAATATCTCAAAATTCTCACATAAAATTATTAATGTATTTATTTTGGTTTTGGTTTCTTTGGACCATTTAAGTTATTTGTTAAATGAAACGTGCAACTTTTAATAGGTTTTACTGTAAAATCATTCGTGTTTTCTACCACATATTTACTTTTCATTTCTTCCCTTTCATTCCCTTCCAGAAATGCTTCTCGATGGTCTGTTGAATGGGATGTAAAAAGGCAAAAAACATCTTGCCCCACCCAAATCTGGTTCTTCAATGCACTCAGTCCTGTGTACAGCAAGACCAACTGGATAATTATTTCATTTGGAGCCTAACCAGGTGAGGAAACAAGATTCCTTTGCCTATAAACACAAAAAGTTTTGAAGAATCAGGAGGGTGGCATTTCAGACGGCTCACCTGCCTTTTCTGGTCTTTTTTCCTACCTAACTGTGGGCTGCATTCATCCAGGTCCACCCACAGCAGTGCTGCAGTAATCCTGCAGACAACTCGGGGATGCCAAACTCTTCAAGGTCAGCCAATGCTAATTCACAGAGGTTACTTGTCAATGTATTGGTGGCAAAGAAATAGAAATTGTAAAAGCACTTCTTGTAGAAAGATGCTATGTGCTTAATGCCTCAAGGAATAACTTTAACATTGTAAAAATATCTATGTTGTAAAAATTAATATAAACATAAAAAAAACAGCTGGGATGTTGAAGGTGTTCTCTGTTACCACAAGCCAAAGCATACAGCAGCTGATTTTTTCCTGATACTTTAATCCCATTCCTTTCAAAGTCTGGCACTTTTTCCATACATCAAACATGAATGTCATGGGAGTGACTGTGAATACTGCAGAGCTGGTGGAAAGTCAAGCAACTGAAAAACACATACAGTGAGAACGATGGCATCTCTAGACCTTCCTCAGAAAACTCGCACTCTTTGACAGCTCCCCAGAGATTTAACACATATTTTGCCAGGTTCCACTCCAAGTCAGCTTGGATCACCGGATTTCTGCTGCAGCAGGAATACAGATCAGAGACTTAAGGACTAAAATGTAGAAAAGCATAAAAATATTCTGCACAATTGTCTAGGACCACCTTGGCAAAATTATTTTCTTTCATAAAACAGAGTGAAAGATATTCAAACCAGAGAATAATTTGAATTGAAATGTTCTCATTTATTCACAATGCCACCTCAGACAGACTCTCTTTCTTCCAAGGGGGAAAGATACTGCAAATGTGTGGCACTTCCATTTAAACAGAGGAATATATTAGCTTTTTCTTCCACTTATCTATCTTTACGTTACCACTAGAGTTAAATAAGATTTCAGGTAAAGGTGGCTTGCTTCCTTCACACTTTAATTCTTCAAAAAGATGGGCAAATGACTAGGAGGCCTTTTCTATCTCCATTTCTATGAAGGAAGGAGATCAGCTTGAAAATGCTGATCACGACAGTCCATCATGACAGCTCTGGAGACTGCCCATAAATTAAACCTTGCACCAGAGAAGACCCATTGCTGAGCAGTTTGACGTATAGATTGGATTTTCTGTTGTACCTCAGCTCTTCCCAGCACAGAAGCTGTGCAGCAGGAGCCCTGGTGCTTCCAATAGGTTGCCAAATATTTTGCCAGCCCAACATGTGTTGAATTTTTCCCTCCTTTAATTTTCAGCACTCTTCTAACTTGCATTGTAAAAGTAAGAAATGGTCTTCGCAGAGAGTTGAAGATGAAATCAAAACTCACAAAACCTAAATTCTCCCGTTTAGTAAGTAAACATTGCAGCCATTCATAATTTCCTTGTATGCTTCATTTTCACAGAAGTCCTCCATTGCACCATGTGGATGGAGCTGTCAAGTTCAGAAGTGGTGCTCATGTGGTCATCCAAATGGCTGAGGTGATCAACTAATTCCAAGTGATTTAGATAAGTTTTTAAAGAAAAAGAAGAAAATACTTGATATCCTTTACATTGCCTTAGAAACCCCAGCATGCCATTTAGAAAATAACTGTTGATTGTGGCTTTTTTTTTTTTCCATCTCTGCATAATATAAGTGCATTTCACTTGACTTCACGAAACTGTTATCTCAAAAAAACCCAATAACAGACATGTCTAGTGATTGTAAGGTGTTTTTTTTTTTCCAAGTGATCTATTTCATGGCAGTCTTGAGCATTATCTCACATCAAATCAGAAGCAAAATAACACTCTTCTACTATATGTTGATTATTTTCTCCATGTGTTGAGATATTGTCAAATACCTCATGACTAAATTCCAGTCTAACACACTGAATGAGATACGCAAGCGAAAAAAAAACCTTGACCTCTGGTAGTTTATTCTCAAAAGTCTTCTAGCGTCATTTGATCTTCCTAATGAGTTCCTACATTCTATTCTAATAATAATGGAAAACTCTAATGGAAATCACATAATAATAATGAGCATTGGCAATACTGCTTTAGAATGGTAAATATTTTACAGATAAAATATGAACAAAAGCCTTTTAAAGATGGCCACTGCATTGTTGGAAGACATCACATCTGCTGTGAGGAGTATGGAGATAAATAACACATTGGCCTTTCCCAGGAGCATTATTGAAATTGGTCTCATTTTTATTCAGTCTTTGCTCAGGAGAACTTCTAAAAAAGTTTTAAACTGTAGAAGAGTAAGTTTTAGCTTTGTAACAATAAAAGCAGAACACTAGGACAGGCTGTCACTTCAAGCAAAAATTTACTCTCAAAAGTAATGCACTGAATTCAGCACTGCAGCATGCACATTCACCAATAATCAAAACTAAATGTGGAGTTTTATACAAAGTGAGCACATGCCTGGAATTAACCAGGCAGCTTGACAAAAAGAGGAAAGCAGTGAAAATAGGACCAAATGATGCATCCACTGCAGAACACAGTACTCTATTACAGGGGAGTTAAAGTTCATCTTTTATCTCAAGTTGAAAGCGATGGCATAATCATGATATCAGTGATAGCCTTCTATATAAGAATTATTAAAAATTAAATTTTATCACAAATTTATTCAATTTAAAAGATTGCCTATTGCCTTGAATACTCAACAGTATAAATAAATGCATGAAGAGCTAGGCTAATTTTCTCTCTCCTCTCTGGCTACTTTTGATCATACATACTTTCTTCTTGATTTTTTTCTTAAGTTTGAAAAAGAACAGGCAAGAAAAGTACATCCATCCCTCTAAGGCAATTACAAAAGCTTGTGTGTGTCAGTCTACATCCATGTAAACATTGATATTTCTGGAGACTGGGGAGAGAATTACAGGCGGGTGCATTTGTCCTTTAGTTTCACCAAGGAGTAATGGCGGCTCTGATCCCCTGACACAGGTAGGATTTGCTGGCACCTATCCCCAGCAGTTAAGTGTTTTTCCATTGGTGAAACAGTAAATTTGCTTCTGTTGGTTGAAAGGCAGTACTGACAGGGTTGGATAGCACAGCTGTTTCTGTAGAGCTACTGTCATAATCTAGAAAAGGCTGTTTGCCAAAACTAGCCTACAGTACAGCAAAAGTGCATTATGAATAATATATAAGCATTGCACTGATAAAAGTGACAAGTATCTTAGTAATACTATTGATCTAATTGGTAATATCTCTGTCCAAGTCTTCTAAGCAGCAGTTTCTCGCTTTTTGTCCATGTTTGGGTCATGTAGCCCATATAGCAGGTTTCACAAGCAGGGTCCTACCACAGGAACGGGTCCTCGCTGGCTGTAGCTGTTTTCATGGCCTCCTGCCAGTGCTAACAAGCTTTTCTAGAATATTAATATCTTATCCAGGTTTTGTTTCTTTAATCTGGTATACTTTCTCCTTTAAGCCTGCATGATGGAAAGCTGATACACAGCACAGGCTGATTGCCAACCACTTAACGTACTCAGGGATTAATAAAGACATAAAACCTACCATTACAAGTTAAAATGACAAGAAATGAGGCTCCATTATGACGAAACTCCAGAAACACCTTCCATCTTTACAAACCATCTTTTTATCATGGGATCCTTCCCTACACCTTATCTGCCTGTGCACTGACATTTGCTCAGGAGGGCACAGTGCATGGGAGCTCTGAAATCTGTCCAAGCTGCTCTTCTTGACAGTTTGATATCTTGTACATCTACATGCAGGGTATGCAAATCACAAGTATACCATTTATTCAAGGAAACTGAGTATCGCATAACTACTTCCATGGATCATCGGCTTCTGAAAGGATAGGGTTGGGTGAACCAACAGATCTACTCACTGATTTTGATGAACTTGTTCTTTCCCTGTTTTACACGGGAAACCTCTTTCAGAAAAAGAAGCTTGATTTCTCATTGCACAGTCAATGCAGTGTAGTAGAGCAGCATGATCAACTAGGCTGGACCCATGGCCAAACCAGCTGGCTATTTAACTGGAATCAAATCAATTGAAGCCTATAAAGGGTGTGGACATTCACTTACAGGGCATTGCAAAAAGTAAGCCATATCCTGCTGGTGGAAAACATGCATGGAAAGGCCTCTGCAACCTGGGGAATATTTTCTTTTGAGTGTTTTGCTTGCAATGAATAAAGTGAGCTAGAAGAAAGAAATGTCAGTCCTCTCTGAGCTAGAAAGATGGGTCAGCAGCTTATCAAAACCCATTAGCTCCTGCAGTCCAATTACATTTTGAATAAACCTACCCCATTGCCATTGTGTTTCCCAATGAATGAGTACAGCATTTGCTTTCAAGAATAAACAGAACTGGTCACTGCAGACAATTAACCTAAAAGGACTGCCAGGAGGAAGCCCCAGTGCTGTTTCCATGCTATTCCTAGATCTTCAACAAGCTGTAACTACTCATTTCAAGAGCGGACAAAGCACAGATAGATTCTCTTCTCAGTAACACCTTCACCACCAATATGGCCCTGTGAAGCTGTGATGTTAACACTGTGAAGTAGAATTTGGCCCTATGTGGGTGTATACTCAATAAGAATAGAAGTGTAAAACTGCTGCCATTTAAAACAAACCAACCTCACAAAAACACATCTTCCAAAATATCTGCATTTTTGCTCTTTCCTCAGAGAGAATTACTCTCTAAGTTGCTCTCTAAAATAGAATTGAAACATCTAAAGGGCAAAAATCAGGCTACCTCTGCTTGGCATTTGAAGACCCTACATCAGCAGTGGAACTGGAGGCAGCAAGTCTGAACAGCACCAGGCACAGTTAAATCAGTTACAATAGGCTCTGGAAAGGCAGTTCTCTTTCTGGTTCTAATATTTCTGAAAATGCTATTCATAGCCCCCTGCAAAAGAAAGAGAGAGCTATTCCCCGGGGTGCCAGAATTTAAGAGCAAAGGAGAAAAAAAAAAGCAGATAAATGATCTGGAGCAAACAGAATGACAACTTAAAGAAGGTTTGAACATAGAGCTCTTCAGACATGCAGAAGTTAATCCACCTTGAGACTATTTACAATATGTTTAGCAGAAATGTAAGTTTGTCACACTGAAGACTCCTTTTTTAAGGTTTCACTTTGTGTTTGGTAACAAACTAATTATACTTCACACACATATAAGAAAAGAAACATCAAATGCTCAACATTTCTGCTCAGCACAAAGTTTCTAGTCTCAACCAAGTATTAAGACCATTTACCATCAATCAGTGCATCTGCCTTCAAATTAACTCAAAGAGGGCCTACAGCCTGTGCAATGAAGTTTAAAAAAAAGAATAAAAAATAAATCAGACTACGTTATTATAATGGCTCTTTCTTGCCTTAAAAGCTTAAGACATCACAAGTGACTGTCTTGATATATAATTCCATTGCCTCCCTAGTACATACGCACTCAGTAAGATTAATTGCATTGCACTTCACCCCAAACAACAGAGACAATCTTGTTAGATCTTCCATGCAATCTTGTTTTATTAATACAGCCAATTATATATATTGTGGAATTGCATTTGAAATGATTTATCCTGATATTGCCCATGTATCTGGGACAGATACTTTCCCAGTTCTTTTTGCATAGCTCTGCCCATTAAAGAGAGGTCTTGTATCAAGAGCAAAAATTATTCAAAGGACATAAAATTTCTGTGTCTTGGCACAGGCAGTGATAGCAACACCAAGTGAGCAAGACTTACCTGGCAAAGGACACCCTAAGATTTCCAGCCTCATACAGATGCTCCCTTCTTCATACCAGGACCGAGGGTTTATGCGGATGTAGCGTGCAACCAGTGGCACTGGCAGCATATTGAGAACAGGGATCTCCTTCTCACTGTTTCCTTCAAAGATCTGTGCAGGCACCAAACACGTGAAAATGGTAAGATCAGTTCTTTGGAAAGACTTTTGGAACAGTTAGTGACAGAATCAGCTAAAGTCACCTGGTTACAGCCCCAGACTGATAGTGCTCCTGAGAGAGGGGCTGAGGAGCAGGAGCCCACACCTTCCCTCTGTAATGGGCACTCTGAGCACATAATGTGTCCCCATGGAGCAGTGGCCTGATGCCAACCCATGTACATATCTCATCTTGGGTAAAGTCAGGCTGGAACTCACATCCCTGGTCAGACACATGGAGATTTGCCTTAAAGGACAGCCCAAGCCCCTCTCTCTATTGTATCATGTGCTCTTAAATTAACTTCAGGCTGACAGGACCACTGAGAGATGTTGCCTTTATACTGACCGATGTCGCAAATTGATGTCCATGCGGACAGTCCCCCTCTCTCTCCCCTCTTTGCCTCTCCTCATAAAAGAAAATATCTGCTTCTTGGTACTCACCACATCTCCAGATTCATTTCTGACAGCAGTCCATGCATGACTGTCATTGCTCACCAATACTCTGAAGGAGGTCACCCAGTTACTCCTGGAAAAAGACAAAGAAGGCCTAAGTTATTTTTCTACAGTGAAAACTGACAGCAAGTTTTGTTTCATGTTATAAAGCATGTAAGGTTGCTAGCAACGGAAATCCCACTTGGCACAGTCATATCAACACTTAGATGAAAAAAGTGACACATGAATCTAGATTTAGCAGATGATAAAAAAAAATCCTAGTGAACAGAAGCAGAGAAAAATCCAAGTCAATATTCTGGAATTCCAGGATGTGAGGGAACACCGCTCTCCTGGAGGGGCCACTTATCCTGAAAGAAAAACATCAGATACATTCACTCTGACTGATTCAGAAGTCTTACCTTTTCAGCTACAGAACATGAATTATTTCTGCTGTTATCATCAGAGAGCTTAGAAAAAATAAAATAAAATAAAACCTCTACAAAGTCTGCAAATTTTAAGCAGGAACATTTTCATTCCCTGGTTCAGATTTTTCTTCTGTTTGCAGGCTGGTTCCACTCCTTGCTCTGAGCATTAGCCTTTCACCTTTCACAGGTCTTGAGAAGTCTATGGCTCGTGAACCAGAGCCTGCAATCATTCCTGGTTTTATTAGCAGTAGAGAGGAAGGCACACATAATTTACTCCCTGCACAGCAGAGTGCAACTGATCACAGTACTAGCACGTTACTGTACACCAAGATCAATCTTTGACAGGGTGAGGTACCCTAGATACCAGTTTCCTAATTTACAGGAAAATCCCCTCTAACACTAAAAAAGCAAAATCTTCATTAAAGTTAAGATAGTACCTTGTCTGTGTTCAACCAAAGAAGAGAAATAGGTTACTGCTTCCCACAACCTGAGCAGAGTGAAACCAATGTAGTTCTTTAGGCATTCCCCATGGTGACATATGTACAGCTATAGAGAAGGTAACGCCCCGACTATCCCGTTGTGCTTGCTGATCTGAAAAAGTAATGGTAATTTGCTTTTTCATAGCGACGATTTACAATATGGAGTGACTTAGAGGAGAGTCGTGCCTTGGAGATACCTTTGTACTGCTATGTTGACCCAGACAATTAAATCTTGTTTTCATGTATGTAAACCGATCACATGTACCCAGCCATCCTCTACAGCAGTCATTCTTAAAAGCAGGTTCTTAGCTAAACTATGTATTAAAGATGTCAGGAGTGAAAGCAGAGCAAAGAAAGCTCTTGGGATTAGAAAGAATAAGGGCAACTGGGGCTCTTGTGGGAGAAGCAATGGGTCGTAAGGCACCTAAGAACTTCCAGAGCCCCCAACACAAGAAGGACATGGAGTTGTTGGAGGAGGTCCAGAGGAGAGCCACAGAGATGATCAGCACGCTGGAGCACCTCCCCTACTAGGACAGACAGAGAGAGCTGGGGCTTTTCAACCTGGAGAAGAGAAGGCTCCAAGGAGACCTTACAGCAGCCTTCCAGCATCTGAAGAGGGCCTACAGGGAAGCTGGGGAGGGCAAGTATCGACAGGATGAGAGGAAATGGTTTTAAACTGCAAGAGGGTAAATTCACAGATTAGCTATTAGGAAGAAATTCTTTATCGTGAAAGTGGTGAGACACTGGAACAGATTGCTCAGCAAGGCTGTGCATGCCCTCTCCCTGGAAGCACTCAAGGCCAGGCTGATGGAGCTCTGAGCAACCTGGTCTAGGGGAGGTGTCCCTGCCTATAGCAGGGGGTTGGAATTGCATTATCTTAAAGGTCCTTTCCAACCCAAACCATTCTATGATTCCATGATTCCACCCAGCAAAGACAGAAAGGAAGAATTTCTTTCAGAAATGGTCAACATCAAAACTTTGAGAAGAGGAAAAATTACTTTCCCCATTGGAAAAGAAAGCAGCCCCAAGAGAAATACTCCCAGGCTTGAATGGGGGATGCGTGTATTGAATGCACGTAACTGAATTAGGGCCAGTTTTCAGAGTGAGGATAAACAACCAAAAGAGGCAATGTTACAAACCAGACAGCATTATTGCTTCTGAAGCATTCCACAGCGAGGACTTATTTACCATATTTTAATTTTCTCATTCCATGCACTCACAGAAGTTCAAACTTTTCCTGAAGGAAAATGTATACTAATCAGTTGTACACATAATCCATCCTGAGCGATAACAAGTGAAATGCTTCTCAGAGGCAGTCTGCCAATTAAAATACAAATGGAACTACATCCAGACTTGCACAGTGGCAGAATAGAAGGATTTCAGAGGATCATGGGAATACGTAAATCAGCATGATGCCTTAGGTCACATGCTGCAGACTGGCTCGCCTGTAAGGAATAAACATCCTCTTTGCATTTGTTGAGGTACAGAATAAACACAGCACAGGTGACCTGCTCCTTCCCACTAGGGATAAACACCAAAACTGCATCCATGGGTGTAAGTTCATCCTCTTTTTTCCCCCCTGCATATCATAAAGAAAAAAAAACAACAAAGAAACAAAGCCATTAACCAAGCAACCAGCCTCTGCCACTGGTGGATGTAAATCCAGATTCCTCTCCAAAAAGGGCATCTTCTGCCTTGAAGTCACATTTCTAGCTGAGTGTCTTTAAATTCGGGATATGTCTATGGACCCAGATCAGCATTTACATGTTCAATCTGCTTGAAAGCTGCAGATATTCCACACACATGCAGTACAGAAGGTCCAATACCTCCAGGAAGCAATGGATGTGGTGCACATGCTCCAACCAACAGTCAGTCTGGGCACGGCAAGCACAGTGCTTCCTGGAATTGAAGAGTTTGACACACGCAGAGTGCCTGTTTTATTTGGGTATACGCAGAAATGTGAAGCATTCATGGAAACCCATCACAGAAACACAACAGCTAAAGCAAAGCCTCACGCTAGGAGGACTGGTGGGTGTCACTCGGGGACAGGAAGATCCATCTCATTGGGGTTGGGATCTGCAGACATCAATTTCTGGAGCACGTCGCATTGCATCTTTTTGGGCCATCAGCACTGAACAACAAAGCCATTCAAGGAAACTTGACAGAAACTATAAAGCATTACTGCACTTGGAATGTTCCTACAGTCATAGAGAAGCTCTTCTGAATTCACTCTAAAACCTCCGATGAAATACACAGATCCGTGTTACAGAGTCAAGAGGACAATTCAGGGAAGAGTTCTATGCCAGGACTCAGAAAGGACTGAACTAGTTACCAAGGCTTTTTAAATGCAAAAATCAAAATACAATCCAAATGTACTTACTGGAGTGGATTTTTAAAAAAGCATTTTCTATAATTAGTTAATTTTCATCTGTGATGCATTGTCTTCAGATTGTGCTTATCTGGACATCTTCAATTTTAAATCCAGTTTCCTGTGATGAGTGAGAAATGTTCAGCTTATCTATTTCCATCCAAAAAAAGTACGCTGAGGGGAAGCCTAAGCAGCTCACCCATGGACAGAGAGGAAACTTGAATCAAAGCAGAGAACTGAGAGCAGATCTCCTCTGTGAGCAGCAGTAGAGAGGTGCCAGGAGGTTTGGCTGCCTGACCTCCAGCAGGTGTGCACATCGACCTCTGTTTGGATATGGTTTTACTTTGTTTGAACAGGATCTGCTGCCTGGGCTGTTTAGAGCCAAGCTTCTCGATTATGGACAGCTGTGTGAGCAACAGGTGAATTATCCCAGCCTCAAAGGATGCTCATCCACACCACTCAGTCCCACAGGATTTAAAGCCAAACATGCAAAGATTCAACCCCACAGCCACTGAGATGCTGCAGAGGAGACCAGAAAGCATTGGCAGAGTCCAGGTGAGCATCATCTACAGTGGACCTGTCTCCAGCTGACCGTGTTATTCTTTTGCTGTCAGGGCAATCCAATTTGTCTGCATTGCAAAACTCAAAAGGAGAAAACAGAAACTACAGACAAACAGATTTGTATCCTTCAAGAATATATAAATCGACAAGTCCAAGTGCTCGAAATAGAGGAATTTATACAAAAAATGCTAGACAAACATTAGATTAATCTCTAATGATGAAATACAGTCAGCATGCTGGCAGATAATGATTTCCTGATTGAAGAAGCAATCTACAATCTCATGCAAATAAATATAAAACCATTAATATAACCTAATAATATTTCTGCGGATAATGGTTTAAAGCACCAACTGCCCAACAGTTTCAAAAATAAGCCAAGTTAAAAAATGCTCTGGCTAACCACAGGTAGCCCAGCAAGTTCTACAAACTAATTAAAACGAACATGATTTAAGAGATGGAGCTTGAGCAGCTAGCAAGGGTGGGCTTTTTTTTTTTTTTTTTTTAAATAATTGAAATCTTTGAATATTTAATTTTTAAAATTGCTTCTAGCTGACTTAAATGAATACACTGCTGTGAAATCTGGCTCTTCAGAGGCCCTGTGAAGAAAAGCTCAGGGCCAGAATATTCTCTCGCTCTGAATGAATTAAACATGGATTATTATATATATATATTTTTTCCAAACTCCCATCTCAGTGGGTTTGCAAATGCATTTCCCACCCAATGGCAGCACCTTACAGTGGGTTTTTACAAGAATTCAGTCTCTTGACTTTCGTCTTGAAAATCCATGGAACGGTTGGGTTGGAAGGGATCTTAAAGCTCATCCAGCTCCTCTTCTGTAGGCTGGCTGCCCCAGGACCATCCATGGACGTGGGCACCTCCAGGGATGGGCACCACAGCTCTCTGGGCAGCAGCACCAGTGGAAATCCAGCTGTGGTTGTTTTGCCATCACTACTGTGCATTCACACTTTCACAACACTGCATGGCCCCAGGCCTCTTGCATGGGGTCAAAAACATCCTTGGCCCCAAAGGTTTTACAGTTTTAACACCTTTCGTTCACAGACCATTCCTTGCAAAGGGATCTGCAGGTGTTTGAAATTCTTCCTCCACCCTTTCACATCTTTTATATCTGCTAAATACGCTCAACCTGTGATTGCTTTCCTTTTAAGCCTCCTTCTGAGACACCTTATATTTTCCCTTTGTGTGTGTGTGTGTGTGTGTGTGTGCGTGTGTGTGTGCCTACCACCCCTATGTGTACTGGTTATGTATTTCAGGAGATAAATCTGAGCTCTGTAACCACTGCCTCACCATGAATGTTTGTCTGTGAATGTTACAATAATGGAAAATAAAAAACTCTGACCGTAACCAGCAGAGACTAACACTTGTGCACACAGCTCTGAGCACACTTACAGCAATGCTGAAAGGGCTCCTGCCTACCAAGCGTGCACAAAGACACGGCCAAGTGCAGCTTGCTGTGTATAGGAGGGATGTTGGCTTGTGAAGGGGAAAAGGAGCAGCTGCCCAACAGTCTTTTCATAACCCCACACTTAGCCCAAACTCTCACTGGCATAATCTGCATTAAAAGATATACAAATCCATGCTGTGGGTAATACGTGTGATTAATCTGTTTCCTGTACTTATCTGATATACCCATTTCCTAATAGCTTCAGCCCATTTGGTTTAAAGCTTCCCACTATAGTCCCTTCCCCTTCTGAACACTCTCTAGAGTGGGGCAGGATCTCCCCCCACAATGCATCATCTCCTCTACACCAGAGTTCGGGAAGAAGCCCATGGCAGGGATTGGAACTAGATGATCTTTTAGGTCCCTCCCAACCCAAGCCATTCTATGATTCTCTGTAACAGATAACTAGTGACACTGAAATCAGATTGTTTCATAACTTGGAGGAGATATTTGATATGATGTCAGTGGACTGGGAGCTCTCTTGGTGAGACCTGACTTCAGGGAGGCTGTAACAATCTCTGCAGCCCTGTCACCCAGTCAGGGCCAATATCATCTCACACTGACGTAATGTGCCATAACAGTTCGTGTCTGTACATAGCAGCTGCCTATTTTATTACAGGATTTGGATAAAAATGCTGAGACGCAAATGCTAATGGTGCTACACTGGACTATCGCTGATTAATTCCTGATTATTGGAATACCAAAGATGCTGATACCACTCTCTCATCAAAAAAAGACAATTTTATTAAGACATAATAAGCTGATAAACTGGGAAGGAAGGAAGAAATTTTACCCTCTTGCAAGCACCAAATTTTGCTATCTTGAAATCCTCACTTAAGAACTGTCCATAGAAGCAAGTCTTGGCTCCTGAGGACACAGAGGTGAACAAAGCAGTAACAAGAAAGTGGGGCAACACATTTAGCTTGGGAGTCAAGAGGAAGCGGCATTCTGCACCACCCAAATCAGCTGCAAATAAACAGCACTGACTTAAGTTTAACCTCAACTGCATCTCCAGAAAGCACTCAGCTTGCTACAGACCTCCTGTTCCATGCTAATGGGTTGTCAAGAGGGATGCTGGGGTTTATGATGGGTTGCATCGCACATAGAAAAGCCTGAGAATGGGCTATAGCAAACTGCAAAATTATTCCCCTAACAAACTGCAAGTGTTCTGTTTTTAACAAGGGTTATTGGATACAAAATCAATTTTGCTGGATATCTGATATCCCTATAAAGTGTACCACAAAGGTAACAGATGGGGAATCACCCCAGTCTCACAGGAAGGCATACAGACTAACCTCTACCCAAATCAGGCATTCAGAACTGCTATGTCCCCACTTGTTTTCTTAAATTAAAAATGAATGTTTTGCATAAAAGAAAAACAGTATTTTCATGAGGCTGTCAGTTCTTTAAATATATATATATATATATATAAATGTGTACCTTGAATTTCTCCTGCAAAACTGTGGAAATTTACTCTAGAATGAGCATTCTGCACAGACTGTTTCGTGCATGTTTTTACATGCTGTTTTATTTCCTGACAAGTAATATTAGTGCATCATTTAGCATGTTTGAAAGATTAATTTTAAAAGAATTTATCATCACAAATAGAACTTGCTGAAACATCGCATCCACTTCTCTAACATCAAAACATCCTCGGCCTTGAAACTGTTGAAGCTTTGTATTAACACACAGAGTCTCTTTAAACATATGGGTTTTTTCTTGACACAAAAGATGGTGCTGAGCTATCAAGATTGTTTGGGTTGTGGGAAACATGTTTCCTATGTTTTTTAGATTCTTGCCAAACTGCTAAGAGTGATTAATAACTTCTTCCCCTCTGTCAAAAGGGTGCATATTTTAAACCATCACATCATTGCTTTAAATACGACCCCATTCCACAGCGATGCTTCCAGTGTCCCACTCAGCCTTGAACAGTTGTTTAAAGATACATAATTCATAAAACTCACAGACGTATTGGCAGAAATAAAGAGAATTACACGCTATATTTCTCCCCCAAATACTCAGCCATAAGCCCTCCGGTAGCTCAGCTAGATCGTGTCTGCTGGCATCCTCAGTCTCTAAGAAGAGGATGTCACGTGCATCTCTAAAAGGTTACATCGCTCACACGATTTTCTCGGAAGGCAAACAAAACAGCTCCGCAAAGAGGGATCAGTAACATCCTTCTGTTAACAACCATATTCACAGCCACAAGTTACTGATCTCCAAACACGCTCAGTTCGTAGGAAGGAACAGGTGTCCCGCTTGTTTTCAAGGTGTTAGGTCTTATTTATACCAGCCCACATGAGTAGCACATCTGAGTTTCACATCTCATCAGAATGGAAGTGAGAACGGAGCCCTGGTTCTCCAAGCTATTCCCCACTGCCTCAGAAACTCAGCATCTGCAGATCTTCTGGAGAGCCCGACCCGCAGCTGGTATTGATGATGGTAAACAGAGCGTTTTGCCATGGTTTTGGGTTTCACAAGAATGCCTGCAGTGCCCAAACAGCAACACCCACCAAGTGCACATATTTGCTTTGACTGGTCAAGATTCTCCCAATTCAGGAGGTTTCATGCAAGGCCTGTTTCTGCTTGTGACAGGAGGGAGAGAGAAAAGCAGAAAGATTTATTTCCAAGTAACTGTCATGGAATTTGCAGCCACACAGCTCAAGTACAGAATTTGACTTCGAGAAGTGTTTTTCTCTATAAAGGAAATGATTAAACAATTCAAGCATTCATTGCTAACCAAGCATACTTGCTTTCTTTCTCCAGTCAGGTCACGTGTGCTTTCAAGAGCTGTTTCAGCACATTGGCCTCTTCCTCCTTAATGCTCTCACGTCTCAAGCCTGGGCACAAGTGCCCTGGGAAGGCAGACAAGAAAAAGCAACTTTGCAAGTGAAACTGAGAGAGGACAAACTAAGGTGAAACAGTTCCTGCCGGTGCATGAAGAGTGACAGCCCCATGCATTTTTGTGTTCTTTGCATTATGTCAAGCGTGACCTTTAGCTCATCCATTTCCTATAACGTCCCTAAAACTGATAAACTAGGCTGAGGTGAAATGACCATCTCTGTTCGGGTGGAGCAGGCATCAGCAAAGCCAGACAACAGATGCCAGAACTGTTATAGAGGAGTGCAGTGTTGCTTCCTGCACCAGTAAGCTAGCTTTGGCTATAGCATCAGAAGCAGCTGCAGAATCAAAGGCCAGATTCCCAATGGCTCCAGTATTGCAGCCTCACAACAAGGAACAGAGTGATTTCCCACAGCACTCAGTGCAGTGTCCTTGCCTGCCTTTCCTTGTCATCTTACATGTCCCCATTAAGTCAGCTGCAGGAAGCTAACGGGACAGGGACAGGTATGAATCTGATCTGGGCAGAAGTTCAGAGCTGACTTTCATTTAAGTAATTTTTTCCACTTTGTTCAAGTTTCTTGTTCAATATCAAGAGAGAAAAATTGCTTTTCCTGATTCTTAATCTGTATCACATAATAGCACTGGTGAACCTAGCACATATCCTGATGCCTTGACTTTCTTATATAATGCTGGGAAAATCTCCAAGGCTTAAATAAAATCCTACCTTGGCTCTCAGGCTTGGCAGGCTTTTGCTTCTAATACAACACAGAATAGAGGGCTGTTTTCTGGCTCTCCTACCCAAAACAAGCTTATTTTCCAATATACCTATGTTTCTATTAGCTACGAATGCACTCTTTTCCTGTCACATAACTTCATAAAGTTGGGAAGATGCCTCAGGCAACATAAAAGCATCTTTTTGTACAAACTCTCACTTCATAAATAGTCCTTTTTGATACTGGCAGCTAAGCATAAGAGGAAGAAGATAATGAATCTCCCCTTTGTCTCTAGTGCCCACTGTAAGAGAACAGTCACCAAAGCATCTGCACACAGCAGCACAAGTCCCACCAGGCTGGTGCCCTCAGCGGGGTTACAAAGGGCAATTCACTGCATGCAACAATCCTCATGCCATCATGAATACCTCAACTCGATGCTCCTCAACTCCAACCCAAGGCACGCTCTGCTCCACGCTCAGTGTCTCTACTGTTCTCCAGATCCCATTTCTCTTTGTGCAGCTCCTGCTGACCCCACGGTTTCATGGTTTTAATTTCCTCTTGCTTCCCTGGCTGCTGGAGGGATGCTCAGATACAGCTAATTCAGAAAGCAGCACTTGACATTACACTGGGCACATTGTCCCCAAGTGCTCAGATACTGGAAACCATAGGACAGCACTCATGGTCCAGATGAGTGCTGCATACTGAAAATCTTATTCTGGTACCTCTGAGTACCAAGTTATTTTTAAAATCTAGGGTCTAACATGTGTAAAAGATGACCCAAACATCAATTAAAGAGATTTTATCTGTTCCATCTGATGATGGGGAAAGAGGAAGTAAGGTGGACATGAGGGAGGCCACTCCCACAAATCAAGTTAGAATCATGGAATCATTAAGTTTGGAAAAGATGACCACTAAGGTCATCTAGTCCAACCATTAATGCATCCTACCATGCCTACTATACCAGACCCTGACAAGAGAAGCCACATCTTCCAGGAGCCACTGACCTGCCCCACACTGCATCGTTGCTCCACGAGGCAGAAATGTGCCAGTTTCACTGCAAACTGAGCAACAACTCCGGAAGAGCCTGGATTTGCTCTCCCAGCCCCGCTCCTCCTGCAGGCCATCACCATTCTGCCCACCAACTCTTTATGGGGCAAGGCTCAGGAAGCTAAGAACAAAACCAAAAAAAGCCCTCCAAAAACCCAGACAGTGAGTACCAGCTACAAATAGAACATTGAGTCTGGCTGCAAACTCACAATACAGCTAAACTAAAAATAGCACTGTGACAAGATAAAGCAGTGCAGCGCTGGTGTTGATGAGAATAGCAATGTCAAGAGTATGAATACAGGAAGGAATAACCCTTTGCTACCATAATTATCCAGTGCAGAACAGTGGGGAATAAATATAGAAACCTTATTGCCAAAAAGGCTCCTGCTTCCACACCATTGTTGAAAGAAATGAAATATCAGAAAATGAAACAGTAGGAGGAAAATTATAATCTTTGTGTTTTTCTTAACTATAGTGATGTTTTTCTTGTTTGCCTTTTATTGTGCATCACACAAATTTTCATAATGAGGGATCTGACCAGAACAGATCTAATACCATGCACCTCCTGTGTACTTGCTGGAAAAGGTCTCTCCCCACGAGCAGGGCAATTGGCTCCCATAATGCAGTGACACCCAACCAGAAGTTAAGAGAGACTGAGTGAATGCTGTACAAAGATCAGGAAGAAAATAAACCTTCACCTCCAGTTCCTGTTCACACCAAATGATTGCTCTGCTCCTGGTATATAATTTATACCTCATTCAGATTGTATCGTAGCGATCTGGGCACCTACACTCAGAAGCAGGCCACAAATGAATAAGTGCACACAAATGCATACAGCTGTTTGTAAAACTTATTTCTCAGTGTAATATACTCAAACAATAACTCAAGAAATAGCCAGAAAACTCACACATGATTTCAGCATTGGAAACAGCCAACACTGGGGAACCAAATGTAGTAGACCTGGGCTATATATGGCTGGATTGCCTCTTTGCAACAAGGGAATTAGGCTGCTACCTTACTCATGGCAAGCTCTCCTTCTTAAAGTCTTCACTGCACATAGACTCCATGCATTTAGAGTCTTCTTCCCATCCATAAAGCCCAAACTGCATGCCTGCTACCCAGCACCTCTCTCCTGGTCAAAACCTTCTGCATGGGTTTGGGTTATATTAGAAATTCCTCTTTAGAAGAAAAAAGTATGGATATAAAAAATTGTTGAAACTGTTCATTTAAGAATCGTATTGGGAGTTTCACCAATTATTCTTTAATATGATAAGCTAATCAAGTTAAATACTGGAAAAGAATTAGAAAGCTTAACACAATCAAATTTGGCAAAATAAGTATCAAGGCATATAACCTGTTGCCTCCTTTAACAGATGTAAATAATGACTACAGAAGTTTGCTACCTTTAAAGTTGCATTTTATGCCACACGTAAACACTTTGCCTTTTAGTGTACCTCCATTCAATACTCAGCTTCATGCATCGATTCCATTCTTTCTTTCTCTTGAAAAACAGAAGCACACTGCAACATGAATCCTCTGGTTTGAAAGCTCAAAATCTCAAGGAAAAAAAAAAAATCAAGCATGTACTTACGACCAGAGAGAATTTCTTCCTTGTGTGATGACTCCAGTGAATTTTGTTAGCCTTCGAGCATCTACTTCAATCCACTGAAATGGATCATTTCGTCCTGCACACCAAGCACCATCATAAAAATCATTTTCGTTAACACCTGCCTGAAAAGAAAGCAAAACTCTTTTCATAAATCAGAACCAGGAAACCAAAGGTCTTTCAAGGGAAAAAGAAAAGAAAACATGAAGTCATCATTCATTTCGTTTTCTCCTTTGCCTCAATTTTAAGCACCCCGAGACTGTCATTCTCCATAGCTATATGGAATGACCAAAATGTTTTCTTGCTCAAAGCGTGTGGGAGAAAGAACTCTGCAAAATCCCTTCAAAAACTGAGAACCATTACTTACAAATATAGCTCAGAGAGCACAAACAGAACTTCAGTCTAGTCCAGTCCACCCATCTGTATCTGTGGCCTGACAGAGCCCTCACCAAAAACAAATAATCCACATGGCCTTCAGAGTTAGAAAAGTCCTAAAAAGTGATCTCTGCTCTACTTCACTAATGGTTAGTAGTGGAGTTAACACCTTTTCCCTCAGAATCAGCAAAAGACAGCGTAAAGTACATGGAAACAGCAATGCCATTTTCCACCAGTTCTCATTCCCATCACTAAATTTTCAACACCAGAGGTGTTCAGGCCTTACAGTAAAATTAAGGATTCAGGAGCCCCCATCACCCTGCTGGACTCCAACTTGCTTACCAATCTATACTCTGAATTATACCAACAATGCATCCCACAAGCAATCTTCTCCACGTTTTCTAAGGGGAAATAGCTGCAAGATATTTTTATTTTGCACAATCTAAGCACACAAGAATTAATACTCAAAGAAACATGTCATGCGAGGTCTTCAGATATTTATCTTGTTACTGAAACCGAGGAAATGTTCTGCACCAAGCTGGCTACTGTCATAGAAAGCACAGAAGCTTCTCCATATGGTTCTCAGAGGCTACATTTATTTTTATGTTATATCATCTGTGTTTAATGTAGATTTATCATTGCCATCCATGCAACTCCAAGAAAGGATATTTTTAAATATTTCCTAAATAGAGATGAAGAGTATGGAAAACTTTGAAAATGTGTATTAGAGACTCCTTTAAGCTCTGATATACAGCTATTCTATATTGTGATTGAAATTACAGCCATGGTTGGGTAACGATGTCAGAGACTGACAGGTCTGTCTGTCTCCATTTGTATGCACAATTTTGGTCTGATCCACAAAAAGGAGACACTGTCAATCCTATTTCCCCAATCTGAGTCTGGTAATGTCTGAAGAAAGCACTATAGAACAGACACATATTCAATTCCTGAGGCCTCTCATTTTCTAGAGCATTCAAGCACCTTAAGTTTTATTAGTTTTCCTGCATTTGGCACATTTCTGTGAAGCCATCCACTTTTGTGTCCTCACTCCAGTATCTTAAAAGTGAAGCTCATATACAAGTGGAAGCACATTGAGTGGAGAGAAACTCTATTAATGGAAGATAAATTCTTCAAGGAGGCCTGAACAATGGGAAACCCAATGCAGATACAATCACTGCCTTAGAACCTTTGTCGAGAAAAGGTTTCAAAACATTTTAAAATAAGATGGAATTTGATGGAGCCTTAGGGTTGAAAAGCTGTGCTTGCCAGGAAGCATTACAATCTGCAGAGCACCTTGAACCAACGTCATGCTAATCCCCCACGCACTGATGAAATTCCACCAATTTCTGCAGACCTAATGCCTGCATCTCCCAGTGCTGTGGCTGGGACCCTCGGTCCTCCATCAGACTAAGAATGCTGCCCATTAGCATGATGCTCCTTGGGTTGTAAACCTCTCCTCCACGTTACAAAGAGAAGACAGAAAGAGTGGAGAATTATTATTCAGTAGTTTAAATTAATATAGCATTTCATTGGAAAACTTTCATTCCTGAAAGATGAGAACAATTATCATCAAATACTCATCAAAGAACAAAGATAAGCTGGAATCCCAGCATCTGACATCAGGTGCCACCCAACACAGGGTTCTGCAGGAGCAGACCCTAGACAGCATCACGCAGCTCTGCTAAGCCAGACCTGTGCTTGGTTATAAGCATACACACCACGGCAATGCAACTGAAATTCACAAGTCTTAAAACTTAATGCTGAAAAGCAAGGCAGAGGGAAGAGAGCCGCAAAATGTAAGTGCTGTTAATTTTCAGCTGATTTCAAAGGGAGCAATATCTAAGGAGAAATAAGCGCAGGAGCATCCCTTAATGCTGCCAGACATAGCAGCAACTCCTAATGGTCAAGGGGTTTGGGGAATTACTGTGTCTATAGCACACAGATAAGCTTTCAGTCATGGAGAAAATTGTGGATTGGAGGATTATTAGAAATCTCCATTAGAGCTAAAGTTGTAGCAGAGAAAAAGGCTACATTTCAACAAGAAAATACAGCAGAGCAGCCACCGAAGTCAAAGTTCACCATGAGCTGGGTGCTGCACACGGGCCTCCTAGAGCCACAGGATTAGAAAACTTCAGGTATGAGAGAAATGCAGTAATAGCTGTTGCATATTAAGGAGAATCAGTCCATGTAGAACTCACAGCTGAAGGAAATGATAATGTGAAAATCTGTATCAAGCAGCAGCGTGACATTATGAAACTTGTGCTCACGGGGAAAAAGAAACAACACACAAACCAACCAACCAACACGCATGATCTTTCTACACAAAGACCAAAGAAGAGAGAAAATACCCCATTTCAGCAGGCACTGGAGCGAAGGTCCTTCCACCCAAGACCTCACAGCACTGCAGTGAGGGCACACAGCTGAGGCACTAAGGAGGTGGAGACTTTTTTTGTCTAATAAATGAACAGAATCCATCATCACAGACCTGGCAGAAGCATTATTACTATAAACAGCAGGTGAACATAAGGGGAGATCAGTACAGCCATGAGATCTTGGGACAGGACACCAAAAGAACCCAGGCCAGCCTGCCCTAAGCCTCATGTACCTTTGGGAAGAAACTGCTGCCTGCTGCTCGTTTCCCAGCAGGAGACTGCTCCCTCAGCTTCCATTGGAGGCTCTGGACCACCATTAGGAGAACCATCATTCATATCACAGACTCACTTTTACTTACTTCAAGGTGGTGTTACTGGTGGTAATGGGATACTGGGTTAGATGGACTCCTGGTCTGAACCCAGATAGTTATGTTTATAAATACACTGGACTTTAACAGAATCACAGAATGGTAGGGGTTGGAAGGGACCTCTAGAGATCATGAAAAAGCACAACCAACACAGAGTTCAGAGATTTGCATCACAGTTCTTGATGTATATCATTAGTTTTATAGAATCATAGCATCACTAAGGTCAGAAAAGACCACTAAGATTCTCAATCCAGCCCCAACCCACCCCCACCGTGCCCACTAACCACATCCCTCAGAGCCACATCTCCATGGTTCTGGAACACTCCTTGAACAGAGCAGCCTGTTACAGCATTAGCACTCTTTCTGAGAAGAAGCAAACTGCTCAGCCCTCAGCAGGAGTCAACTGCAGAGCCCACAGGTGGGACCTCACATGCACTCAACTGCTGCACCTGGGCCCCTTCCACTCAGGCTGGCTCTACTGCCGGAGTGACCGCAGGTTGATTTACTGGGCCTCCTGACAAAAATTAACCCATTAGAACTACTGAAGTTGAAAAAGAGAAACACAAGAAGCAGAAAAATAGAGTTTTGATCCTGCAAAGCAGCTAAGCACAACTTCAACGTTAAATAAAAGAAGAGAAAGCAGACTGTCTGCCGGCGGCTTGTGAATTTCAGAATCTTTTGTAGCATATTCAGTGCCTTTTGAAAAGCGGCCTCAGGGCAAGTGCTTCGCTTAGAGCCACATTCTTTCAATTAACTGCTGTCATTAACTGCAGGCAAATGACAAGAAGTCTCTGGCAGTGGGAGCCTCCTTGCAGATGCACTGCTCCTGCAGCTGTGCAGGGAGCACCCACTTCTGCTCGCCCACAGAGCTCTGCTTGGGTTTGCACCCTCAACACATGAGTTTTATAACCGGGGAAATGAACCCCACAACTTTCAGGGTTATCCATCAGCCTTACTTGCTGCCCTAATTCCAGCATCTCCCCTTCACTTGAATTACATGAGCTGTCAAGGCAGTCAGAACCAATAACCATCCGCTGGCTCCCTTTATGTAGCCGTACAACCTGAAGCCATTCTCCCACTTAGCAGCAAAATGGATGTTACCTGAATATTAAGCCTTCCTCTGTGGGCCCCGAGGCCGTATCGCTTTGCTGTAGAGGCATGGAGCTGGAAGTCAGTAATTTTTAGTGTCTCTAGACCAAGCGGAGGACAATCTACAAAACAAAAGATTTATTAAAATGTAAGATATATATATATGTATTTATTTTTAAAAAGCAAACCGTAAACAAGCATTCAAAGTGTCTTGGTTTCACTTGTGCCAAGCTGGCCTGGGCTCTCAGCTGGTGTAATGAGCACAGTACCAGTGAAGTCGATGAGAAATGGCAGTTCTCATGAAACCAATGAAGCAATGCTGATTTACACCAGTGAGGATCTGGCTTTTTGTCCCTCTCATAAAACTAATATTGCTTTGCTCTATGCTTTTGTCTTTCACAGATATGCAGAGTATTTCCTGTCCAGTGCATTTCAGTACAAGATGCCAGGAGAATGGCCTTTTACTTTCCTGTCTTTTGGCATTTTTCTTTTTCATCTCGTTTTGATTTTTCCCCTGTACTCATTCCAAGCTACTGTATGAAGTTATGGTTCTAATTAAAATCCATTCTGGAAACTTCAATCACAGTCGCTCACATTGCACAATAGCATCTGTTACAGAGGTCCGGGAGGCCGACCGCCGAGCTGCAGAGGTAATGACTGAGCACAAAGAGGGCAATTCTGCAACAAGGGGCCATCTCTCTGGGCTCCAAATTGCAAAGAGAAAGAAAAGAAGATGCCATTGCCCCAACAGCGAGCTGGGAATGCAGCAAGCTAGAGCCCGGAGCTCTGGCTTTGGAAGATAAGGCTTTGGAAAGAGTCGGCTTCATTATTTTCAGAGAAAACACTGTGGTCTGAGATGACCCCGGTATTTGAGTTCCTCACAGTCCTCAGCATATTTGTCCTGGAAACACTATGGCAGGGCTGGGAGGTGCACTCTCAGTGCTCCGCAGAGGGTGGACAAAGGCACAGAGGCATTCTGGCAGCATCTGATTGTTACAGCAGGGCATGATTTGGAGATTTGGAGGCCCTGAAGTCAGCACTGACCAAGATTGGAAATTGCACAGGGCAGAGGTGGGAAGCAGTGCCTCAGTGCCTATTTAGCCGGGTCTGACTCTCACGTTGGTTTTGTGTTACTGCGCACAACCTGTCAAAACAGATACGAGATTTCCTGTGCTCCTGCTCAGCTCACAACAACCCAAAGTCCCTCAGGAAAACCGTTGCGTGCTATTTGTGCTCGCATTTCTGTGCTCGTCCTCAGGAAAGTTCCCACAGAAATCGGTGGCCAAAGTTCTGTGTCTTCATTAGAGGCGGTAAAGACAAACGTTAATTACTGATGTATTTTCTGCGATTGTAGTGGCACACAAGAGACAAGCTGCAGACAGTTCCTCATTCTGAAGAGCTTTCAATCTAATTACCCCAAGCAGAGGAGAGACAGGATGGACAAGGAGAACCAGAGGACGGAGCAGCTTGCAGGATTTGGGTTTCACTGGCAGATTGGTTTAATCGTATTCCTTCCAGACTGCTCCATCTTTCATTGCACTGGGAGTGGAAGAAGTCTCGGGCTCTGACAGATCTCTGCTGGGAGTGAATTATGGAGCCGGGGACTGCCTGCCCTCCTTTAGCAAGTTCAGTCCTGCAGACAGGTTGGGAAATGAATCTCATGGGTAATCCTGCAAACCCTTTTGCACTTTGGTATATCTGAGTCTGCGAACACCCTCGCAGTGTTCAGGCACTACCCAGGAGTACTCAGAGCAAGCTGCTTTGCCCCCTCATACATCACTTAGCTCGGTGTTTATACCATGCCTAATGCACGCTAGGGGGGCAATGTGCAGGTACTGCTAGGAATTAATGAAAAAGCAGAACGCTGCCCACCGAGCAAACAGCCAGCTCCATCAGCAATGGATCCAGGGAAGCTCTTTCCCCCCCCATTCTATTTCACGCTCCATTCTATTACCAGGTATCTCCCTGTCACTCACAGCCACACAATCTCCAGTCCTGTTTTCCCAATTGGGTGTTAGCACAACTGCTGTCTTCCATGCAAAAAACCCATTTTCACGTAACCTGGGCTATTTCCGAGCCTGGCAGCTGCCTGCCAGAGCTGAGTGAGGTTCCCCAGCCCGCTCAGATGTGACGTACACTGTACAAATAAAGAACCGGGTTTGGTTTTATTCAGACTGAAATGCTCTTCACATTGTGAAACTGAAATATTCTGGGATTGCTTGTGGATTTCAGGCAGGGTTTCTTAAACTGCAGGATGTGGGGGGAAAAAAAAAAAGCCTGCATATATTTATGTGTATTATCTCAGTGTTCATATGGATCCCGATCAAACGTGCCTGACTGCTCTTTATTTTTTCAGCATGAATTATTTGTGTTGCCTGTAAACACATCAGATCAACGGGCCAATATTATGAAATGCTCGGTTTGATGGGAGTTGTCAATGACAACAGAGTGGGCTCTAAGAGCAGGCAGGAGCGAGCAATGACACGCAATACAGATACTTCTGATGAAAATATATTGTTAGCAATGCAGTGTTCTTTCTTCATGTTGTCAAGCTTTACAATACATCAAGTGAAATCATTAGGATCTTTACCAGCTGTTCAATAATACCCAGGAATTTATTTTTTACTGTTATTTATCAAAATTGATAGGAGAACAACTAGCTTGCTGTCTCTGAAAGTGAACTAGGCTTTTAGCCTAGGACTCTTTGGTCTGGACAAGAGGAGCAAACGTCACCATTTGACTGTTAATATTGTAGAAATACTAGAAATACAGAAATATTCTTTCTTTTCACACACACATTTCATCATCAATAAAGAGATACACTGAGAAGCATCTCGGACCAAATCATTGACCTGTAATGTACAGAGACGGTGACGGCAAAGTTTTCAGTATGAGCTCATCAGATTAACTCCAAGTTACTCCCTACAATGTCATACAATCCACCTGAAGCTGCCATTTCACTACAGAAAAAAAGAAAACGATCCCAAGTTATACTGTGAATTTCAGTTTATCTACATTATTTGGTAGGTTTCTCCTCCCTCGCACACTTTCTTAACGCCTCTCGAGGTAACTAGGACAACCTAATTATTTTTAGGAAATATACAGGAAAATAAGTGCTATGTGGCATAGACTGCACTTCTGAAAGTATTAATTTACATATTCTAATTTAAAGAAGTCTTCTGTATAACAATGAAAACTGCCAAGCAGACTGTCTCAATGCTAGTTTGGAAAAGACACGCAGAAGCCATAGAAATGGGGTAGCGTGAGCAACCAGAACAGCTTTATGTTATAGATACCAACACACTATGACCCAATTATTTTGTCATTTCTTTTACTAGCTGAAAAAGGAATTGTAAAATACAGGAAATTCAGCTGTGGTTTTAGAAGACATTTTAATCCAAACACTGTGTACATAAAAACGTGGTAACAAAATCCAGCAACACATTTATGTTTCCAACTGACAGAAAAGCAAGCATTCACCCTGGAGGTCTGGGGAAGAGGCTGAGGTGTGGGCACTTCTTTCTTCCTGGGCTGTATCCAACCATGATTTCACGTGCAATTTTCGACCATGAGTGGGTATTCACTTTAAAAACAAGACGTTGACAAGGTGTCGGGATCAAATTAATTAATTCCGAGTCCTAAAAAGAGGCAGGGTGTGGATTCAGATTTAATAACATTTGCCTCTTGTGTAGTGGTCTTGTAGGGGTTCCAATTCAAAATGGATTCGTTGACTATATCTCTATGTCCATGATTTTCAGTTTTGCTTCTGCTAGTTAAATGGAAGATTGTTTTCCAAAGAATGGCATTGCTAGCCATCACCTCTTCCTCGAAGTCATGAGAGGGAAGCACTTAGGAATTACTTCAATCCTTAGCTTATTTCTGGCAATCTGAATTTACCCATTATGATTTGAGGCTTGCCTGTACCAGGAGGACTAGCAGGTCTGGCCAGCACCACCTCAGGCTGCAATCTCAGCTTGGCTCTGTATAGAGATATTAACCCCGATTTGAAAGCAGTTTCAGCCTCAGGATAGCCATGCCCTAACAATGCAGCATCTTCCACTGAAACTCTGGTCAAAAAGAAAAAGAACAACACCACCACCCTCTACAGAACCATCTTGGTTGTCCTTACACCTGCAGTATAATTATAGTTACTCTGCTGCAAGGTTAACTATTTTTTATGATAAACTTAATGGCAGGCATCCTTGGAAATGCAGATTAAAGTCATAAATAGAAGATGTATGTATCAACAGTGCAAGGAAAACACTCTTGTTCATCTTCATTGCCTAAATTACTCATTTATTTTATTTTCTTCTGGTCCAAATAAAGATGGTCAGCTGAGCACATATTGTCTCTACAGCTCTGGTATCCAATAGGAGTGCATTTAGGAAATCACTCTTCATTGTCCTTTTGAAGGCACAGCAGACAAATGGTTGTTGCATTTAAAGAAGGTTTTCCATCAATTTAAGAACCTGTTCAGTTTTTCAAATGGAATGAAAAAAAAAGAAGGAGCACATTTCCTTTTTTACTTATTTTTTTTTTAGGCACCATACCACTAATCCTTTTCAACGCACACCAGTCTGGGCTCGTCTAACTCCTCACTCTCAGATCTGGAAATGGAGACATATCAGCCTTGTGCCATCTGACAGGCTCCCTGACATTTGGAGGCAGGATGTGCTCTGGCTAATTAGTTATTTCTTATGATTCCAAATGTGTTTTAGCTCCAGGAGCTTTCTCGTTTTAAAATACATAAGAACTCCCTTGCACTTCGAAACGTTTGTTTGTGGAGAAAGGAAGTTACACTGTAGAGATAGGCAGGAGGAGGCCAAGGCAGCTCTGATGGCAAGTCGACACAGAATTTTCACTATGCAAAGAAAGGCTTTAGAGCCAGCATAGTTTCTTGTTGCTGCTGACGTCTGTAGCTTTGCACTAGGGGCTTGAGCCAGCACCACCAGAGTGAATGGAAGAACTCCCACAGTTCTTATAGAAGTTGGATTGTGTTTTTACTATGAAAAAGACCTCATGACCTTTACAGCGTAACCGATTTCTTTAAGTTGTGCATTTTCCATCCAAACATACACTGCCAGAACGATTTCCAGTAACACGGCCCAGCCCAAGTTCTCACTGCTGTCAGCGTGGACAATGAAGTATCTCTAGAAACGACGACAGTCAGTTTAAAGAGTCAAAAGCCCACATTGCACATCTTGGCCTTCACATGGCCAGGGTTTGCCACGTAGGGGCATGACAGCGAGCAGCAGACACCTGCAGTAACAGAGATGGTGTGCCATTGCTCGAGGGGGAAGCGGCATGGTGCCAGCAGGATGCTATTTCAGATGGCAGTAGGTTTTATCATACCTTATGATACTACTACTTTTATCATACAGTCAGAGAACCACAGCATCAGGAAGGCTGGAAAAGACCTCTCTGATTCCCAAGACCAACCCCAGCCCACCCCACCATGCCCACTGCCCACGTCCCTCAGTGCCACATCCCCGGAACACCTCCAGGGACAGTGACCCCACCACTTCCTTGGCAGCCTGTGCCAGTGCATCACCACTCCTTCTGAGAAGAAACGTTTCCTAACATCCAACCTGAAATGAAAACCAAATGTTTGTGTTTCCACACGCACACGCGTGTGCTTGGCTACAGGCGCACCCCTTCTCCAGAGACCTCATTCTCTGGGGACTAAAAATTTATCCTGCTGACACGGTGTGCTCAGGCATCTATGGCAAAATCACATGTCATAAGGCAGCTGTCATTTCAGTTTCCAATTGTCTATTTCTTTTTCTGGGTCATCCCAAAGTAGAAGCAGAATTTGGGCTCCATTTACGTAAAACGCTTAAACATAGGTAGAGAAGAAGCTGTAAATGGATGAAGCCACTACAAAAAGTTAGTTAAGCCCACAAACATATATTATGGGGGATGAAAACTTTATCATTTATATTATTCATTCCATTTTGATCCAGTTTTAATCTTCCCAATTCTAGGCCTTTCTAGTTTTAAACGAAGATTCTTAATGAAGTTTATTCCATAAGTTTAACCCTATAAACTAACTGTAGAGCTTTTTCTATGGAAATTGTGGTTTATAATTCATCTTCCAGCAGTGGAAACTTTTAATGGAAACTCTGGCAACCTAGTTCCCACGTCTCTAATAAGACTTAGCTCACAGTTATGCAAAGTATTTTAAAACTGCAGTGCACCTGAAAGGTGAAATAAGAGTAAGAAAACATTTCTGCTGACCTGCTCCCTATGTATTTTGATTGCATTGCTGTCACAGACAGCCTTTGTGGGGGCTGACTTAAACAGAAAAAGGTTCTCAATTAAAAAAAAAATCCATTATATTTACAGTCTTAAGCCATTTGTAGGGGAACATGGTGTGGCTAAATTTTGCTGTTTTGAAGATGTGACTGTAGAAGTGTGAAATTCTCACAGATGTTCGTGAGTCATATTCTATACTTGGTATGGCCCAGCTTGTCCCTGGAAACAGCTCCATAGGTTTTGGTCTGAGCAGTTTCTGACTTTGTTCACACACAAAGTATTGATATTAATGCATGCTAGTTTGTTTTCTGGCCTGAATTCAGGCCACCAACCCTTGTGTGCCCCCAGATTAATTGGAGAAGTAAAGACAGATGAAGGTTCTTTGGGCAAACACATTTTGCTTTTATTTGCTTTTTATTATAAAACCCGTTCCCCGAGCACCAAAAGAACAAAGCAAGCAGTGTACACTTACATCAGACCTCCTATACATAAGTTAAAAATGCTGCATTATAGTCCCAGACCAAAGATCAATCAAAGGATTGAGTCTATGCCAAATTTTTCTATCCAGAGACAACATTAATTGCACTCTAACGCTGCATCAAAACTGTATATGTTTCTTGTACAAGCAGAAAACGCTGCACAGGAGTTTAAGATGTCAGAGGTTGTATGAGAAGAGGGGGCAGGAGCTATTGCAGTGCTGCAGGATGCACTTCGAATGGTTCCTGTTGAATATTAAAAGAAAAAAAACAATGAACACCTTTAGCTGGAAACCACAAAAGCTAGCTTTGATATGAGGCCCGAGCCTAAGCCTCCTTAGCTCAAGAGGAACATTTTCATGGGCTCCAGGAGAAGGCAAAGCCTCAGTGAGGGTCCCACAAATGTGACCTATCTGGTATCTTTCAGCTACTTTGGATGATCAGATACACCTCTTCTTTGCTACCCTCTTTTTCAGGGGCTCCAAAGCCACCAAAGCTATGTCCTCACCCTCACAGCCCTTCTGTGACACACAGACAAGGAACACTTCCATGCTCCTTTCTGCCACCTAAATGCTGACTGATGAGGGGCTCAGTCTTCTGCCTGAAAGGCTGCAGATGCTATGCAAGAGTAGAAGAGTTTCCTGTCTTTGAAGTTTGGGAAAATTCAGCACTTCAAGGCAATTAAAGAATAATTTAAGGATTATTTTGATCCTTTAGGTCGTATCTGACTCGAAATCAAAGATTTTTGTAATTTGGAAAATACACTTTATTACTTCTCCTCCCTTGCACATGCAGATTGTGGCTGGTTCTAGATGTGGCAAAGCAGCACAATTAACAGGAAGAGTAGCTATTATTCCTGGCACAGCTGGAGGCAGGAATTTCCAGAAATCCTGTTCTCTGTGAGCCTTCTGGCCTAGACTTCAGACTCAGGAGGCTCATCTACACTCCAAATGCCATGCAGCCTTCCCGGAGTTGCCTGCTGCTGCTGTCACACATTCTTCCTAAGAGATTTGTGATGTGGGCAGTACAGAATCCCTGACCTCCATGCATGGTGTCCACTTGCCTGAACACAAGAAACATTTCCCATTTTTTCCTCCTGCAACTGGATCTTGCTGCCCATGGGAGGGGGGGAAGAAGCAGCCAAGCCCATACGTCCATAAGAGAAGAAAAAGGTGGAGAAAAAGAAGGCCTGCAGGCAGGCACCCCAGAATTCCCACTCGTCCATGGGAACACCAACCACACCAACCTGACATGGGAAAGAATGAGGGTGGGAGTCACACAGCTACATGTTCCACAGTCATAGCTACAAAGCCCTGACAAAAGAATTGGTGTGATAACAAGTGGTGTTCAGTGCTGACTATCACCCTATGGAGTTGTTCGGTATCACTGTGGGCATAGCCTGAGGAAAGTTTCCAGGTCCTTGTAATACATGGTGTGCTCTCACTGGTACCCAGGACCTCCACTTTCTGTACAAAGGAATATGTGCATTTTGTCGCTCTCAGAAAGAAATATCCATTGAAGAGCCAAAAAGCGTTCTATCAGTTCTTTTTATTGTAAGCACTGAGTAACATTGACTTATGTGTTATTCATTTAAAATGTTTCCTCTGCTGCTTTTCTGAAGCACAGGATGAAGACTTTCTGTAATTCCAACTAAAGCCACAAAACTGAGTACAGCCATCAAAATGAGAACCACTCTTTTCTTTCCAGATCTAAACAAACAGACTTAGACAAACAATGGAGAAAAAGCAGTCAGACTGCTTGCAGACTGGCTGGATATAGGACTAAAATTACCATTAAAATGCATATCTATCCAATGTGCTTATGCCAAAAATAGCTTAAAATATCAAATCGCTGAGGTATACTGCAGGACTAAAGATTCTACAATAAGAGCATAATTGTAGCTATTAAAAATAAACATTCAGACTTGGAATACCATTAACAAGTAAAAAAAAATCAAGAGAAAATAGCTGCAATCATCAGATACTTCTGCAGCCCAATAAACAAGACACCTTTGAAGTGCTGAAGTTTAACCTATTTAACAATTCCACTTGAGTGTATTTTACTGAAAATTGTACAATTGCATAAAAACAGTTGTACGAATATGAAAGCATCTTATGATACAATCAATTTCTTCCCTGCTCCTACAAAAGCCAAAATAGGAACTCTATACACCCATAGCTAGACACAGTACACTCACTGTGTGGCTGTACAGAGGAACAGCATAGTCATGAAATTCTTTACACATACATAACCTGAAAAATTGCCTAAGCTTTCGGTCCTGGAAATACATATCTACAAAGTGTTCTGGGAGCTTTAAGCAATCTGGGGGCAGGGTCACCCATTTTGCAGCAAACAGGGATCCCAGGCTGCACGAGAGAAGTATCTGAGTGGAAATAGATAGGAAAAGAGCATCCTCCATCACAAGGATCAGAGTTACATGCCTGGGGCTATACCCGACCTGGTGGTGAAATACATATGAAAAACTCCACTCTCTACAAACACATAACTTCACAGAAATAAACGGTATCACTGATATGCAGTTTTCATCTTAGAATAGACTCAGGAAGGTTGAAAAAGCTCACCAAGATCATCTCATCCCACCACCTTCTCTCTCTCCCTAGCACACACGTGAAGCCCACAGCGAGCAGAAAAAACCTGAAAGATAATAAGAGTTCTTCATAGTAGTGATGAACCATTACATCCTACTGCCACAGTTACTGTTGTCTCCATTCTTAAGTACTTAATTTACACTTGAGAAAGACTGAGATGGGCCACTTCCCAGTCAGCAGTACTTCAAGGAATCACAGAACCTTTTGAGTTGGAAGGAATCCTTAAATGTCATCTGGTCCAGCTCCACTTAATGCCGTTCAACTTCTAATCAAGTTTAGACTCTAGACTAAACTGTATTTCTTCAGCTTTCCAAAAGGATGGAAAGTGTGCTGAATATGATATCAAAAGAGATACACTAGCTTCCTTTGATGAAGCAGTCCAAGGCCTAAGCCAAGTCAATGAGAGCTGAAGATAGAATCAATGTGCTATTCACTTTTGGGTTCCAGAGAAGGCTGTTTTCTACCAGTTTAGCTCTCCAACTTAGTTCTTGGTGGGAGCCAGCAAGATTCAGTGCCAGCACCATGGAGCAGCAGGAGCTGTGCCTCTAAGCAGCAGATAGTCATTAGTCATCTTAGCTGTGAGTCAAAATGTCAGCTTTCATTTTTTTCATGATTAAAACTAAAAATACACATTTACCAACAGAACATAGAATAGATGTACTCTGTATCTGTAGTGATACCTGTGACCATCTTTCTTAGAGTCATTCTTCCTCTGCTGATTTATGAAAAACAAATCCTTGCCACTTTTAAATCTTTCCAAATGATGTGTGACTGATAAGAAGTGGCATTAAAATCCCCTTCCCCTGCATGCAGACAAACACACGGCTGCAAACACACCTCCATGCACAAAGCAAAAAGATCCCCAAAAGTGAGCTGGCCGCCTCAGCAGAGCCAACCATCACATCCCAGCACCTAGCTGTGCTTACAGCAGCCCCCTGCACTGAGCTATCCCTCTTCCTACAGCAGCAACAATGGGGCTGCCCACCACGAGGAACCATCATGGAGTGGTGGGAACGCACCTTGGGGTTTGTTTGTGAGCCATCACCCCGTGCAGGCTGCTCTCAGCTGCAGCCCAGCCCTCCTCCAGGTTGCACATCTGGGCTGAATACTTGACCTATATAGAGAGCCTGTGACAGGAAATACCTAAAATCCATCCAACTTGGTTTTAAAACCTTTTATACAGTGTAAGGCTCGCTGTTGAAGAGACATGGTGTGTCTGCTACTAGCAAGGAGCTTAGACATTTATATATTTTTTTTCCAAAATCACATCTGTTGTTACTGTTTCTCATGAAATAATAAGAAGAATTAATAAAAGCAAACTCTCCTTATGAAGCATAGGAGTCACCGCAGTGCCTGGAGCTGTTACTTAGATGACAATTTCAGAGGGGATTTGTGTGCTTACAATTAACCTGATTTCAAACCACGTGCTCCTTCCCAACCCTTAAAAAGGAATGTTTGTATTTTCCAGAGCACAGTAGAAGAAAAAAAAAAGTAAATTCAGTTGGCTTGTTTGCTCTTTACTTAATTATTCTTTTAGGTGAATTTTTTCTCCCCCCCCCCCTCCAAGCTTAGCTCTAATATCGTACTAAGACATCAGAAATAGTTGATACAATTACAGTCCTGAACAGTGGAAACTCTTTTAGTGATAGGATTATAAATCTGCCAAGTGCACACACACAAAATAATGGAGGTCCTTTGGATACACTGGAAATCCTACAAAGGTTTAGGAACTCACATAACAAGACTGTCTCCTTTCCTTTAGTGCACCCAACATCTCAGCTGGTGTGGCCTGAAAGCAGAGTTCAAACACACCATGGGCCATCCATTGTACCTCCCCGTCTCTATCTGCCCTTGAACTAGCCATGAAATAGACAACTTAATGAACTTAAAAAGGAAAAAAAAAAAAAGGAAAAAAATGCCTCAAGACCAAGTAAGCACCAGGATTCTGGGGTCTTAAGAGCTCTGTTGATATCTTTTAAACGTTGAGTGCTCAACATTTTTACAAACCTCTGGGCTTCCCGCCTGCAGGAAGAGAAATGCTGAAAGACGTGGCACTCCATATTTCTAAATGGATCAAAGGGAGGTTCAGCAGGGAGGCTCTTACAAAGCTCCAGCTCCATGCTAGAGAGCAAGGAGCTGAAGTAGTTCAAGCAAGGTTCAGACAAACATCTCAAATGGTGGGCACCTCTCCAACCCAAATGGCTGAGTGTCCAGAGGTCCTTCCACCTTATTCCAGCTTCCTATGATCTTGCAGCTTTGTGCAGCCCACAAAAAAGTTTCCCAAAATTCATTCTTTCTAAACATCCTTTCTTCTTTGTCTAAAAACTCAGCCCTAGTCCAGAAAAGACATGCAATCACAAGCCAAATACTGTGCACATAGGAAGTCTCCATGATGCAAAGCTGAGTGTGTCAAGAGTCTTCAAGTGATATCAAATATGAGTTTAAAATTGTATGCATTTATACTTGTATGCTTCTTCGAGGCCCACACCAGAAGACAGGTCTTTACTATCCTTTAGATCCTTGGAATGCATTCAAACAGACCCTAATATTTCCTAATATATACTGCCTGCCCCTAATAGATACTTTACTTATGCAAGTCTTATGGTAGCAGTAGCCCACAAGCTGCCACCAGACTCCTTTCCTCTCCTGCAAACATTGAATGTGCTGATGTGAAATGTTCGTGCCATGATCTGGGATTTATCAGTAACTCAGTCGCTGCCATGGAGAGCCCATCCTCCCAGCCACCCACAGGAGCTGGGAGCATTCAGTGGGCATGGGAATTCTGCACTTGGAAAGCAGCAGAACAGAGAAAGTTTCAAGGCAAGCTTCCACGAGTGTAACAAATTGTTTTTCAACTCATTAATTGGGAGGAAGAAAATTAGTTCAGGATTAATGAATAGAAATAAGGAAGTTTTGCAGATAAATAGTTCCATGCTATTTTCTCTCCAAGCTTTCAAAGATCTCAGTGGCATTTTAGCTTTGTAACTCCCATACTAGCATTTTAATTGCATTTTGAAAGGTTTCCCATTCTAGTCCTTTCAGAAGAGTGTAAGGCCTCTCTCAGTCATTCCCATTTGACTGGCATCTAAACATTAAAAAACACAAAGTATATATTTGCTCTCTGCATATTATTAGCAATGTCAAACAATTCAGATGTGTCTGCAGCAGTTTGCATTCCACATATTACTAGCCTTCGTCATGATTTGGACTGTTTAGAAAGTAGATCCACAAGAATCTTCCCCTCCTTTTCACTTAATAGCTTAAAATAACACTGAATGCCTTCAGTTGCTGGATAAGAGTCATGTTCTTTGTTCATTGTGGACTTGAACTATTGCTTGCAAACAGACATCATCTTTTTTTCTTTATAGAGTTTCCAGATCCTAAGTACCAAGCAGGAATTTTGCAGGGAAGAAAAAATATTTAGAGTATATTAACCCTCATATTTACTTCTATTTTTAAAAATAAATGAAGAATTTGATCACTGAGGCAGAGAACAAATGCTATTCCTTGTGATTTCAGGAGGAATTTACCTCAGCCTCATTTTATCACCTGAGCCTTGTGCATCCCACCCATCTCTGGGTCTCTGTAGTGCCTCACTACGGCAGCATTTGCAAAGGTCTTTGGAAGAATACTCAAAGCTTTCTGCATCTCTGTACGATTTCTCAATCCTCTGTTCCTCTACAAGATGGAAATAAGATTCTGGGGGCCTCTTTTTGTCACTTATACTGATGGAATACCTGATGTAAAGGAACTGGACCAGATGTGAGACACTTCTGTGTGGACTCTGGAGCACTGCAGCCCAGATATCTTTCAATGGGATCCAAATTATGCAGAGGAACATAAGGGTATTGTGTCTGACTGAATACCTGTAAGGAATTTTTCTCTTCATCTTGGGATACGTCCATGGCCCTGGCTATGACTGGCTCTGGCTACTCATCCTTTCCTCCCATCAGCCCTATATTTACTAACAGCACTCTTGACCAACCTTAAGAGAAGCCTCCTAATCTGAGCTGAGCAAAACACACTGAGTACTAGGGTACGCGCCATGCTGTTGGGTCACATGCACCATATCAGAGTCCAGGTTTACTCTGGGAAATTCCATATCTGCAGCCCATAAACAACCCAGATGTACTTCTGGCAGAGCTTTCAGTGGAATTTTTGCTTGAAATGTAAAGCATGCGAAGAGTGTGGATTAAACACTTGGTGGGATAAGACTGGGTCTATCCTTGGGAGTAGAGTACTTGCCATCCAGTGGGTGATGGCAAATTTCATTCTGTTTCTGAAATGTGTTTTGTAACTTCTCAGTATGTAAGAAATAAAGAGAAGAAGAAACAACAGAAAATTCATGTTGTCAAGGGCTGAAGTTTGAAGTTCTACTTTTAGACAATCACATGTAAAAGACTTTTGGCTGAAATTGAAATTTCTGCTCCAGGACAATGAAAATCTTTGGAAGGGCTGAACTCTGGTCCAGTGTCCAGATGTCCTCTGCTCTGCACATTGGACAAACTCATTACGTTACTGAAAATTATCTTGGGGAAAGAGGAGTGTATGTTAAAGCCAAATTGAGCATTAGGGTCACTAGCAATGGCATAGTTAAGGGAATGTTCACATCCAGATTTCAAATAACTTTTTAAAGAAAATTTGAACTTTTCCCTTCACGTGACAGATGTTTTAGGAGCACCCTGACAGTAAAGCAGAGCCATAAATCTATCACCATAAAATACAGTCTCTCAGAAGTAAACATAAGAATGAATACTCTAATTTCTGGGAAAGATCGAAGGAGATGGTTTTCAGTTGCTCTCATTTCAAACACTGTATCTCCAAGCACACCACAATGATTAGTGCAATCAGGCAGTTTACAGCAGATCTCAGATGTGTTGGAATCAGGACCTACTTGGCCTCACTCTGTACGCTCCTGTCAACAGAACTTCCACTGAAATGAAGCAGAGAAGGAGATTGTTTTGCTCTTCAGAGTTCATATGAGGAAATGGGGAAAAAGGCAAACCCGATGACAGCAAAGACCACGGAACCATTGGGCCTTTTCATAGAGAAAGAAACATCTGGAAGCCAAGCTGCGTCTTTTAGGGTTCCCCCTCAGGTTTCCTTTTAGGTCCCAGACAGAAGAACCAATCTTGCAGAGCCAACAAGAAGAAAAAAGTCAAGAAGCGTACTGCATTTGCAATAACATTTGGGAATGTGAAAGAAAAGTCATCTACTATGTAGTAGGACTCAAAATTGAGCACTCGTCTGTCCATATCTCCTGAAGGTATCAGTGTAGTGCAAACACATCCAACACACCAGGCTTGAAACATGGCTGTCAGACAAGATAATGGAAGGAGATCTTTATCTATTTCAGATGATTGCCCACATGGCTAAAATGTTCTTATTACTGATGTGGATCACATCCCTTGCAGTAAGGCTGCTCAATTCACATCAAGCTGCTGAGGCACAGGTGCTCCCATTCTGTAGCACTTTTCATAAAGTTCAGAAGGAACCAAATGAGGGCTGGGGAATATGGGCATGATAGTTCAGCATAAGGGATGAAGGGTGAGAAATCCTGTCCTGATGATTATTTTGGTGTTTGTATTCACTAATAATGGATGAGATGATCAGATATTCAATTTCAGCTGTGATTAATAGTTACTGGAGGTCACTATGGTCTACTATGCCAGCTTTGCTGTAATCTTTTGCAATATCAAATCCCAGTGGATGTACTGAGACTCAGACTCACACAGTCAACAGTGAGGGTTTGCAGTTCAGTTGTGTCAGAATATGAAATCATTCACTTCTCCTAATGTAAAACACGTTCCTCCAACTCTGAAATATCAGTATTTCGTATTATTTTTAGAAGACATTCTTGTAAGATATATTTCACAGTATATTCAGCCAAATTCCCATTTATAAGACACCTCCTTTAAACACCACTTCAGAAAGTGGCACTAAAGCCTTTTAAGAAAAATGATGTATTTCACTGTGGAAATAAAGAATAAAAACCTTATCTTGTCTCCATTTATCCTATAATAACACAGTACAAATCCTTACTTCCCAATATCACTGTTATTCCATAGAAAAAAAAAACTATTTTACATCTGAAAGAGGACTCATATCTATCAATAGATAGATATGTGCTTTGTAATTTAATTCAAACAGAGATAGAGAGATTAGCAAGTAAACCAAGCATTGTAAAGATGCTTTACATGATCCTCACACACTTCCTCTGATGTCTTCATAGGCACACTGACTCTCCAAGTCACCATCTGGCATCTTTTCTATCCCCCTCTTGTTTTTCCTCACCTCTTTTTTGTTGTTGCCATCTTTAGCTATGGGTAAAGAAGAGAAACTCTTTTCCTTTTACACCTGTCAAATTGATTTAGCACTGCCTGTTGACTGCACAGAGAATAAGACGCCTTGCTCCTCTCTGGTTGTGCTCCAGCTCTTCCAACACACAGCAAACACCCAGAGTACTCTGTTACTTCCCTTATCCTGTTTCCTTTCTTCTTGTCATAGCATGGATAGTGTGTTGAGGCATTACGAAGAATTAACTTCTGCATTAGAGACCTAACTGCACGGATATGTTGGCTATGACCAGCCTTGAGTGAAATCCCATGCAAACAATATCCCTTCATCTCATGGCTTCCTGGATTCAGAAGGACCAAACCATCCTCTAAGATAACTCCCAGGGACAGAAAGATTAAAAGTGACTGTCAGCTCCTAACAGGACTGATTATTACTATCACCTCTGTTTTCTCATGGGGAATGTTTGAGCTGAGTAAAAGCTATGGGAGTGTTTAGCATGGATAATCATTTGATTTTTAAGTTTCAGCTGCATCGGAGCTTCATTTGCTTTTTTTTGTTTGTTTGTTTTTCCCCATGAATAACCAAAAATGAATGCTAAGGGCATATATCTGTGTATTTATTTCAAAAAGCTGTATGTTATAAGGCAAGCAACACCACAAGATGTAACCTCCTGAGGGCCAGATCCACTGCATACTTTGCATAATCATATTAATGTGTCATATTCACACAAAATAGCTGCTTGTGATTAATCACATTTCAACTCTGTTTGTAGACAATGAATCTTGCAGTAGTCCATTTTTTATATAGACAATGAATTGGGCAAGGCTTAAAAATTCCAGGAAGAAAAGCCTCAGAATCTAAAAATTCAAGAAATTACTTCTGCACCATACCTTCAACTTCCACTACTTCATCTTTTTGATAGTTGCTAAGTTCACCTAGCTGACAGAGGCCTTCCTGCCAAAACCAAAAAATAATTGAGATTTGATTGTGAACCTTTGGAATGACCCCCAACCAGCTCACTGAGCACAGAATAACATAAGAAAAACCAACAAGAATGAGTTCAAATTATGAGTAACTCATAAAACACTGGCATTTCAGGAACAGGTCTAGGCTCAGGTTCATATTATTAAAATCTATTCAGTGAAATCATCCTTTTTCTAAAGAGGTATTTTTTCACCTTAAAAATTAGTTTGAATTCAGAGAAGCTTGCTGGGAGAATTATCATAGAAAATGGTTTTCTCCAGTGTAATCAAATGTGTTTATTCTACATTTTTTCTCATGTTATATTATTCATTGGAGCCATGGTTAATCAAAAAGTTTTGGCCAATTTTGAAGGCCCTGCTCATTATCCATTCTTAGTCATCTTTGTCCTCTTTTGTTGTGACATTCTTTAAAGGATGGGCTCTTAAACAGAACAGTTCTGTTGTTTTATTATTCTGCGTATTTCTAGAGGAGAAAATAGAAGCTGACAGATGAAAAAACTCATTAAAAGCCAGATGTTTTCAGCTTTGCTCGTCACATCTGGCAATTAGGATATGACACATGCTCTATTAAAATCTGGGGGAAATATTCCAAAGAGAATCTAGGTGCTATAAATTCATTCTTAGAGGTTGCTAGTCTAAGAATTTTAAGCAAAAGTTGTAAAATTACACTATAGGTCACTGGAGTGCTCCACTTTCTCTGGACTTCTCAGGAATGGGAACTAGCTAAGAGGCTGAAGACAAAAGATACCAGTTGGTTAGATAACAGCAACGCTGATAATATTCTTAGTTACTATGAGTCATCTACCAGGGAATAGCCATTCACTCGCTGCCTCTGGGGATGCAGTCATTCTCTCTAACTCATCTTGCCCTCTCCTTCTGTTCCCTAACCCCATAGCCTGTCCCCATCCCCCCTGAATCCCTGCTGTATTTCTGGCTGATGCCCTATCTCCTTTCTCTCCACACACTCTGAGCTCCCCAACACATCGCCTAAAGCCATTGCTGGTGCTGCTCTCTGCCAGACCCCTGCCAGCCTCCCACCCTGCCTGGCTTTCAGCCCCTGCATTCCACTAAAACACATCTTGCCAACATTTCTAATGACTTCTTCCTCGCTGGATCTCTGAGACATTACTCCATCTGCAGTGTGCCAGTGAAGTTCAACATGCTAGACTTCAAACACCTTCAGAAAACTGACTTTGATGGCTCTCTTTGCTCCTAGATTTCCTTTCCTTGTAAGTATGCATTCAGCATGCCTACCCAATTTAAATCTCCCCTTTTCCCTTTCGATCTTTTCTCTAGCTAATTTCACCCCAAACCACAATTTTGGCAAACAACACTGACTCACAGGCGCATCTTCCTTCCACGTTTCCTTCTGTTCTAGCTGGAAACTGGGTGTACCTTGGAAACCTTTGCTTATGTACTTTCAGTTATCCACTAATGCCTTTCACTCTTGTCTCCATAGTGGAGAAATTCACCATTTAACTGTCTATAAGACCACAATCTAGTCAAGTTTTTAACCTCACACCCTCCTCAGATCTTCAACACCATTCTGTATCAATTAATAGGCTGTTCAGAGAGGTAATGGGCTCACTGCTCCTAGAGATGTTTAAGAACCATGGAATTATAGCACCAAGGGACATAGTCTCTGGGCATGGTGAGGTTGGACTTAGTGAACCTAGAGGTCTTTCCAACCTTAGTTATTTTATGATTCTAATACCTTTCCAGTTTCACACAGTTAACATCTTTATATTTCAGCTTTTCCTTTTCAATCACTCACTAAACTGTCTTCAAGCCTTTATCACCTGACACATATAACACGATGGAAAGCACACCAAAGACAACAGAGCAGCAAGGTCTCAGGCCACAGCAAGTGAGGATTTGCTAAAACGCAGCAATAAAAGGCACAAAAGTAAAGGAAAGAAGCTGCTTACCTTCAGAAGGCCTCAGGTAGACAGGGATCTCCAAGAAGATACTCTTGCCTCCACTGCCAACCCTTAAATGAGGTCTGGGAAGGGGTGGATCCTGGCTCCAGCCCTTCTGGTCACTCACCTGCATTGCATGCACCTGAGCTCCCCTGGGTTGGCCCTGCCTTCCCACCAGGTGCTCAATCACTGGTTCAGGCTTAGACTTAAAGAGTTTAGCACCTTGCTAAATGGGACAAGCAGGAGCAATGCTGCAATTTTTCTCTTGCTGCTCATTTGCCAATGAAGGCAGCTTTCAGCACCTATTTGGACAAAACCCACCTTTGTGCAGCTTTTTTGCTTGGGAGGAAGCACCTCTCCTTGACCTCCTTTCAGACTGGATTAAAACTTCCTTTTGTCCGGGTGCCTCATGAAGCCTGATAGAAAGCAGAGTTCCGTAGGCTCATCCTCCTGCTTTTCACAATGATGAAAGAGACATTTTTATTCCCAGCTGTGTCTGCTGGGATCATGGGCTGTCTTATCTCAGATGCTGAAAAGTGGCACATGGTCCCACTAGATCTTGACCCATGCAAGAGATTCCTACGTGCTACAGAAACAAACTTAAAAAAAAAAAATGACACTGTTGTGTGTGTGCCAATATTACACAAAAATAAACAAATATGAGGCAAGTGAACAGTGATGCAGCTGAAGAGTTTCAACAATCTTGGGGACAGAAACAGTCAAGAAAGGAAATCATGACATATTTTGGATTGCCCAGAAATCAAGTGCTGGAAGAGCTGTGGAATGTGAAAAAAGAAGTTCACTAAAAACCGTTCTGAGCACTGCCACACAAATGAACACCGCTCCTTTATTTTCCAGTAGCAATCAGAATTGTGGCATAGACAGAAGAAGAATCACCAGCACAAATATAATCGTTTAAGTCAAGTTTGTTTCCTAGGAAGAGCTTTTGCTAACGTTTGGTGCATCCCAATGTTCTCCTCCCCATGAACTCGATAGATGGTCTCAGATGAAAGAAAGCTTTGTAGATGGCATTTTGGAAAGCATGGTATAGTCTTAGACCTGAACTGAGATATGGAATAGGGTGTCTTTAGCATTGCCTTTCTAAAGTCATTTCATAGCTATGCTGAAAAGAAACAAAAGTATAAAGGAATATATAATTACTGAGATAATGGTGGCAAATTCAAGCACAATAGGAGCAAGAGTGGGAACAGTTCAGCCAAGATTGAGAGCAACATGCAGCATTAAGCAGCGTTCATGGGCACCTGAGCCCCATAAGCCTCTCTGAGGTTAAATTTTGGCCCGTGGGCAGACAGAGCCAGTGGGGATTTACCACCCAGGTGGTGGCTGAGATGGCATTTATTAAAACCTACTGAAAAACTCATAAAAGAAAAACATTGATGTTAATGAGAGTCTTTCCACTGATTTGAATGGGCTTTGGATTGAGGCCTAAACAAGCAAAGATGGAATTAGAAAACTGAAATATGTATATACAGAAACCTGTCAATCCGACTGTTTACCTTCCAGGGATGACCTAGTAACCATTTCATTTATGAGTCATTTCGAGGGCAAGAAGGCAGGCTGATGTTTGTTACTGCTATCTGAATCCCATATTTGCAAGTATTGGTTCTTAACTACATTTTAAAAACAAAAACAAAACACAGACATCGCAACTCCACTGACATCCATAGAATTTTTCCTGCCTTAACATTTCACGGATTGAAACATTTGTATTCTCATGTTCTTAGTAATTAGCTTAAATAAGCCTAGCCCGTGTTATCTGCTATGAGCTGCATCCTTCAGCCTGCTCTGTTTGACTTCAGCTTTGATTCAAAGCCTGGGCTGATCAGTACCAGCTGCTCAGCCAAAGGGCAGATCACACGTTCCCGGCCCTCCTCCTCCTTCATCCCAGCTCTGAGCCAGCCTATTGTTTGTTACAAATAATTAATCCCACATGCCCCGGCTCCCAGTGAGCCTCACAAAAAGCAGATTTTTGTGTTTATTGCATGTCCAGTAAATGAATTCCAGTTCTGGATACATGTATAAACATATGGATGTATACACATATATATACAACAGGTACACATATTTACACAGCCAGACTTGTAGTTACTGTTCATGGCTGTTTGGAACATTTCTATCTGTCCTCCTAAAGGGCCAAATGAGAAAAATTATGAGCATCTTTTATTATTTAGTCCCTTCCACATGGTTCCAGATGTACAGACATTCACTTCCAGCTGATACCCAATGACATGGCACAGGGCTTTGGTGGCCCTGCACTGCCTGGACCTGTACATCTACTCTCTGCCCTTGCCAGATTGCTGTGTGGTGTCTTTGCTTGTCTTTGGGAGAGGGAAAAGGAAAGAATTCTAGTATTACAGCCAGAATTTGTATTATTCTCTACAGTTAAAGTTGCCTGAAACTTCCTTTTGAATGACTCCTGTCTTCAGTTACTTGCTTCTTCAACAAATGGTAACCATACTCTTTGCTGTATCCGAACAGGGTTTATTAGGGTGATTTCAGTTAAGACAGTTCAGTTGCTCCTGGGGAAACGAACTGCATTTCACCACATTGTAGCAGGTCTAACAACCAACTCATTGAGGCTCCATGAGCTGGAGCAAAAGTTTGGTGGAGAGATTAATCCTGTGTGAGTCCATTGGTCAGCACACAACGGAGTGCATTTTGGGAGAGTTTATGGAAGGTTTGTTTAAATTTTCTTGTTCCATAATTTCCTGTGTATAAAAGGAAGGTGATTCCATCTTTTTAGGAAGTGACCGTATTCGGAATGCCTGTAAGACCTCAGTTTGCTCTTGGACTTAGAATTTTGTGCTGCTCTATCTACAGTACATTGAACAAACAGGTTGGAAAGGGAAGAGTGGTGCACAATGAAGGAGGATGATATTGGTACAGCTGCTGCTCCTCTGCACCTGCAAGGTGCTCAGAAAGGTGGATGCCTGTGCCGATGAATGAAAATTGCCCTCACAGATTAGAAGCCCTCCTCACTGCTGCCACTGCGCATTGTGGGGTAGATATGAAGCCACAGTGCCAGGGAAATTGGGGAAAAGCCAACAGGGAAGGTGAAAGCAGAGCTGAAATGCAGAATACTCCTCTCCAAGTGTGGGAAACTGGTGCTGTCTCTACTCCTCTGAAGAAGAGCAATCCTGGTACCTAAGACAGTAGCTTAAAAATCCACCGTGCCCAAGATTAGATAGCAAATAAGACAGTACTTGAGACCAGGAAGCTGCTGGGCTGTGATGGAGCCAAGGGCACAGATGTCTCATGTCTATGCTCCCCCAGACAAGGCACTTGTCCTGCTCTCATCTGTGATCTCTGGCTGCCCCACAAACAGCTTCCAAGATTTCACAAATGGTATTTCCTTACCACTATTTATTATTGTAAAAGCTCAGATCTCTGTGAATCAAAAAATAATTGATTTCTATCTGTGCTAACCTTAAATTGAAAATTCTATATATTCTATTGGCTAGAAACAACAGGGGAAAGCAAACATCCCTATACAATTCCTGATGCTCTGTTTTGCTGCACTGCATGCAGCAGTGTCTCTGAACTGCCAACTTTCTGCCCCGTTCTCTGGCTGTTACCATGAAAAGTTTCTTCCTGAAGTAAAGAGGAGCTCAGTTCCAAGCAAGTTGGACTTGGTGGTGCAACTAGCTCTTAATGGGAACAACTGGCTGGTAACAGCTGACCCAGTTCCTACACATGTTAATAATGTTTGCATATTTTCAGCCAATCACATGCAGAAAATGCAAAGGAAATCACAGGTGGTCTTTTTTTAATAAGGAATTTTAGTTGTCGCTTAATTTCTTTGTTTTACAGGCTGATAATAACACTGAGCTTGCTGTGACTCAGTCTATTTCAGTGAAAATCTTAGTCTACATATCTTCCTCTGGAGGGCTTTAAAGCAAAAGCTCAAAGAAAGTCACAATTGTAAATAAAATCAGCTCAGGATCTTCTCTTACACTCAAATGACCAGGGACAGAGTGAGGTGTCAGCGTGTGCTGACAGCCCATGCTGCAGAATCTGTCCCTCCTCATTTGCTCATAGAACTGCAGCTCTCACAACAATCCAGTTGTCAAGTGCAATTAAGAAGGAAAACCATAGTATTTGGAATGCAGAATATTTAATGTTAGCACTGCAAAAAGTCTTCCCTTGACAAGGAGGGGGTTAAAAAGCCTGTAAAAGTTCTGAAGAGCTGTTCAGCAGGATATTAAACATGAGTGCATTGCCATCATCGCCACCACGAGCGCATTATTGTTATTAGTACCAAGACTGCCATTAGTGGGATATTCATTAATGTTAAAAGTCACCGTCGGCATGAGATTCAGAGCCTCTGAGCTCTGGAGGAGGAGGTGGAAAGTTACCTGGTGGAGTTTCAAGAATGGCTTTTCCTTTTTTGCTGCTTTTCTTCGGTTTTAACTCTTTCTTGCTCGGTTTGAACCCTGGGTGCTCCTCTGGCTCTGCAGCACGGATAGTTCCTTCCTCTGCGGGTTGCTCCGTGAAAGGAAAATACTCTTCACCGGGGTATGGAAAGGAGTAATAGTGATCCCTGTTGCTAATCTCTTGCAGGTAATAATCCTGTTCGTCCATGGGGACAGCCCAGGACAGACCCCCCAGCACGGCCAGCCCGAGGGCGCAGAGAGCGAGGCACAGCTGAGAGGAGCATGAGCTTCTCTTCCTAAGGGCAATCATTAGCGTTTGCTTTTTGCGTAAAAGCAAAGCCCGCAGACTTTATTTGGCAGGAGGGGAAGCAGAGAGCCCTGGCAGGGGGATGAAGAAGCCCGTCTGCAGAAAGTTCCTCTGCTTGGGGCGAGTTTGCAGGAGCTGTGCAGCGCGGCGGGACAGGGCTGGGAGGGAGGGGGCAGGCGGGATGCATGTGATCGCCGCGCTCGGCAGCCAGACAGACGGATGGACGGACACGCGGGAGAAGGCAGGACAGGACGCTGGCTTGGCAGGTGTGACCTCCAGCACGGCACGCTCACTGCTTCCTTTCGCTGTCGTCGCTTTCTTCCCGGATCACAGCTCCGTAGAAATCCCCTCGCAGTTCCTTTAGTCGTCCCGTGTGCAGCTGGTCCAAGGGAGCGTTTATGCAAAGAAAAGTGAAGTTGGTAGCAAGCCTTCGCCTCCCAGCAAAAGAGTTTTTCCAACCCTGGGAGATGCTGCGCAGGATGGGGTGGGCACTCCGAGCCCTGGGCAAACGCTGACAAGCCATGTGTGATGGGACCATGTCCCACGTGCAATGTATTACACACCTTTTTGCAATCTGTTTTCTTTTTAGCATCCCTCTCCAGCACAGATCTGAGCTTCCGTGGTTGCCCCAAACAACGCAACTACACCCATAGCATGTGCCCACTTGTAGGCATCTGCTGGGGTAGAGGGGAGACACGCCAGGAAGGACATGTTTCCTCAGCCTAGATCTTTTTGGACAACTTTTGTTCTCCCTGAAACATCTTCCAAGCAGATTAGGATGCACTGTGCTGGCAGCTGCACACGTGCAGCCCAGTGTTGTTAACGGAATCAATTTGTCTGGGAATCAAAGCTTATCTTTCATCTTCTTCATACCTCCAAAATACCCGTCAGTGCTGAAGGAAATGTGCAGCAGTTGGCTCACGTGGAATATGAATCGTCGCTCCTGTGTTGAAAATACCAGCTTATATTTTCATCATGTATATTATATTTCTTCTCAGTGCCCAGTCATCCAGGAGAAAGCATTACATCTGTTACTCCGCTCTCTGTTCTGCCTTTTCAATCACAGTTTGTGTATGCAGCCCTTGGTCTCAGTTTTTGAGGGCAGAGCACGAGCTACAGAAAATTTGCACAATTTTGCTACTGTTTGCAGCACAGCCAAACTTCAGCGAGCATTGTGGATTTCCACATCTCTACAGAAGCTGCAGAAAACTTGACTTTTCCATGTCTTCATTAATGACCTACTTTTTTGGTAACTAAAGGAGCTTTGGCTGCAAATTATTATTTAACTCATCGCAGTGGTCAAAAAGGTTCCATAGAAACTGAAGACTATTTACATTTCCAAGCACAGCAAGAGGTATTTTCATGCAAGACAGAGTCACGTGTAGATTAATTAGAGATTAAGGAATATGATTTGGGGGCAATTTTAAATTATTTGCTTTTGGCAGCTTTACACATGTACATTTCAATAATGTGTGCATGTGAAGATTATGTATTTTCTTTCATACACAACCACTATTGTATAGTGATACCTTTTCTATAGAATCAACTTTATTTTAGTCATTCTATCTATGTATATAATATTACATAATATGTTATTTCTTATCTCTTATATTATAGCAATATTTCACATCTGATTTCGACCTCTTTAATAGGTGTGTATAATACCTGTATATACATAGATGCATTACTGTAGCTAGTTATAGTACAGCAGGAAAGATCTTCTCCAGTCGATATCAGGTCTTTACTTGATTGATATATGTAAAAACTGACACTGAAGTGACACAAATTTCCATCCAAATGTTACCCATCACAATACCTCATTATCCATGTACCCAGTAACTGATTTCTGTGCATTGACATTGTCCAATGTGTCTACTCATGTCTGTACTTAGCTTGCCTACATTTCTGTTTCTCAAACTTCAATCCTTCCAGCTAATTTGTATTTCCTATGACTTGGTCAGAATACACAGAGGGAGTAGTCCCAAGAAGTGGCTATTATTGCTAAGGTGCCTGTGGGTCCTTCTCTGCCTTCAGGGCACCCATGCATCCAGCCAGCTGCAACCATGGCAAAGACTGCCTCTGGGCAGAATTTAGGCATTCCTAAGGATAAGAAGTTTTTACTTTTTTTTTTTTTTAATTGTCAGTCAGCATCCTTGCAATATACAACCTACAAGAAAAGAGAGGTTTTTTTCTTCTTAGAGCAGCATGGGAATATTAAGTTCATTGAAGTCTCATTAGCTGAACCGAGAAATATTTCTGGCCTAAGAAGGGCTGCTCCCTATCTTTGCCTGTGAATGATCACAATAGCTTTTAAAAACTTGAGTTGATATGGAAGGAGATAAAGCAAGCTAATATTTTTGCAGAATGACTGCAGCTAGCCAAATCCTCCCTCCTGGAACAACGCCATGACAGTGTTTAAGTAATTCTACAGTTTACTTTAAATCTTTGTTCTTCTGAAGTGAAACAAAACATGCTGTTATCAGCAAATGAGCAGGGGTTTCCCCTTCTGATTCCAAGAAGTATTTATTTACGATGTTATGGCTTCCCTTCCAGGCCACGTACTGTAGCCAGTTTCATCAACACCGCTGGGAAAGGGACCCTTCCAGCTCCCCCTGCCCCAACAAACAGCAACAAATGGCACTTCTCCTATCCCTTGAGATGGTTTTTCCCAACTCTCATGTCATTTGTACCAGTCTGAAATTATATGGCTTTAATAATGGACCTGGGAGAAGGGGGCTTCAGCCCTGCTTCCCCCTGCCTGATTTCAGCAGCTACACCATCGAGGAGTTCTGATTCAGGAGTGCATTTTTGCTGAAGGACAGTTAGGGCTGTGTAAGTGCTGTCCTGGTCCAAGATCTTCCTTTATATTCATGCTACATAATGTGTGTTCACACATACCTTCATTTACTCTACTTCAAACTGGACAGTGACTCCTGCAACCTCCCTTCGAACACGCACATCATTTTCTTAATTGAAGAAAAGCTTTGTGGTTGGAAACAAAGATGAAGAACTAGGCATCTCCCTTCCATTCCCATTCCCCGGTAACTTCCTGAGGTAGCACATAAGGTTTCTATACGCCTTGGCAGCAAAACAAGACTAAAAATAACTTTTCCTCTGAACACCAGAAAGTTTCTGTCCCTCTGTACCTCAGGTCTGTAGTAAATCACAGAGAACAGAGCAGAGGAAGAGAATAGAATTATTTTCTAAGCGGTTTGGAGTGTTTTTTCCCACATAAAGCATCTACTCCTGCTGTCAACAAGGTCAAAACATCTCGGAAGAAACAGAAAGGTGACACTGGGAAGAACAAAGCGAACTGCATTTAACATTTCTATGTTTCTTGAGTGCCCGTTCCTTGCGTAGGTTCTTCTGCTTTATACCCATCTCTGCTGCATGCATCCTGCAGCATCCAGGCACTTGCAGCCTGTTTGCACTTGGGGCTGGGCAAGAGTGGTTCCTACTGCGGAGCTGGCTGGATGCAGAAACCAGTTCTTCTATGGAGACATTCTTTCATTGTTAAGAGGTGTCTGACGTGAAGTGGAATATCATTACTTTGCTGGGTGATGGCTATCAGAAATGTGCAGGAATTTAACTTCTGTCTTCCGATAACATTAAATAATGGCACGAAATATGAGTGAAGAACAGTTCCTTATTGGCCCCCTCTCTCCTGAGCAGGCTGCTATTTCCTTTAGGAAAATAGACTTTAAAATAAACACACAGCATTAATGAAGGCAATTATTTCTTTCAGAAGTTGCTTATTTTAACTGGTTAGCAATGCAGCATGTGTCCTGCCTGGGGAAATCAGCCCAGTGTATTCTCTTTAACTTTCCTGGTAAGAACAACATGACCTTCGGATAATCATTCAGCATATTGCCTTTGTGGCTCTGTCTGAAGGAGCTCACATTGCCATGGAAACAAAAGCTCCTTGTTCTCTTATACTTCCTTGTGCTATGATATCATTTTTGCTATATGAACCCTTTTCTTAGCGAGAAAGGGAACTGTGGGATTTTCATGTTTTGAGCATCCCAAAGTCATCTTAGGTGACAGCTCAGTTCACAGCAGAAATGCTTTGAATGTGGCTCAGGGACTGCAGGCATCGTCCTTATTATTCAGGGGTATTTAGATCAGACACATTTCCATCAGTCCGTTCGTGCTGGAGAAATGAAAACTCTCTGCATACTTTTTCCAGAGTTTTCCTTTGCCTTCCATGCTGAATGGTTGAGAAGAAACAGCATTTTGAGAAAGACAATATTAACCCATAAACAAAGCCAAAAAGAATTTCTGGTATTTTTGCAAAGAATGCAATCTTTCTGGGTTTTTTTTTGTGATGGGAACTGCATTTCTTCATGCCCCAGAACACTGTACACTTAATGTTGACAACACATTGCCCTGGGATTTGGCAGCCACTGCTGGGTCTGTGCCAGCAGGATTATCACCGGAAAGGGGACTGAAGAAGGTGCCACACTCAGAAGTCAGTGATATTAGCAGTGCAGAAAAGATAATCAATATTTTTTTTCTAATATTACTATTTTTTGGCTGATTTCTCTCCATTTGGAAGACTGTAGGTCTGCATTCGTCAACAGTTTCACGTAGAGTTTTTGCATCGATCAAGATAGAGCAAATTTTACATGTCTTTCTGCAAGACTGAGCTAGCATTAGGGCCACAGAGATGTCTGGATGACAGCAGTTTTATGGAATAGTAGGAGAGAATGGGAAGAAATGCCCTGGTCGTGGCTGATGTGCAGCAGGAATGGCATTTTTGCTTTACTTATACAAAAACAGCCACTTCCAGCAAATTCCCATGGACCTACCTGCCAACATTTGAATCTCAAGAAGTAATGACTCTCACATTTCTGTCTGGTATTTCCTGGACCAAAACTGCTGTACGTGTGCCATGCAGAGTGTGAGCAGTATGTTTAACACATCCCAGGCAGCAGCAGCAAGATGCACTGCGTTGTCTGAAGCCGACTCAAGAGCCATTCTTCCCTGGGATTTCATCCTTACCTGCAGCCTGAGAAGTCGTGAACAAAAATCCAGTGGGATTGAAGGCAACAAGTAAATATAGCAGTCTTTGTCATGCCAAATGGAATGGAGCTGGCAAGGGTGACATCATGAGAGAAGTCCTTTAAATTTCTGTATTTAAGGATTACTTTTTGAAGACAATAGCAAGGAATGATTCCTTTCAGATATGAGTAGTATTCGTGGCCATGATCCATTTGGTCTAATAAATGCATAATGTGATACTTCCACGATAACTATATCCCCACAGAGCTTCTATCCAAATCTGGATTTAGCTATAAATACCAAAATGTCACTAATTTATTTGTTTTAAGGTGAGAAGAGGTGATTTTGTTAATCTTCGAAAATCTTGTGTTTTTGACAATATGCTGTTAGTAGTTTCCATAACAGATCCACTTATTAAAACAGTGAAAATACAAGAATTTATGGGAAAGATAGGCTCTGAAATGAGTCTTCACTTGTCATGCAGCAGGCATCAAAGATTCATGTCAGACTTACATTACTGGATATGGCAATATAATTTCACAGCTGTGTAATAAACTTGTTGGAACCTGACTTATAGCTGTTAAAAAAGGACTTGTGCCAGCATGCTTGATAAAGCTGTACAAAAGGTGAAGTGATCAGCTCTGAAGACGCAGTGAAGCTTTAAGGCAATGCAGATGTTTACTCATATGTGGCATAACATAAATTATCTCAAATCACAAATGTTCCACTATGAGAAATGCATTAATTTATTTCTCCACGGTGATCCTGGGCACTGCCAAGGACGCAGGATGGGGAATAGGATAGGGCTCTGCTATAGTAATCATTGCATTTTTTTAATCTAATTCCTGAGATTTTTTAATCCATCTTGAGTATTTCAGTTCCTAAAAAAATCACAGAGCAGCTTGGACTGGAAGGGAACTCTGGGAGATCAGCCTCTCCTTTTTCCTCTCTGAATGTTTAGACTACAAGACCTCCAAGGAAGGCTTTATTTCTCACTATATGCTTGTACAGACCCTTATTATTGGGAACAGCACTGTTCAGGATATTCTTGACTTCAGTAGAGTTATGTCATTAAGAACATCATTAACATTTGGATTACCGAATTTGAGTTTTAGAAATACTGAACTGCAGCCAAATCCAGCCCGCAGTGCAGCTCAGCCTAGTTTTGCCTGCTCCATACTGAGTACGGCAAACACAGCGCAAGTGAAATATCTCAGCTTCACTTGGGGTCGCATAAGCTTGTCAGCTGAACAGAGTCATTTCCAGAAGCATCCATCGGGATTTAACAGCTTATGTCACAAACAATGACAGTAACAACAATAATTATTTTTAAAGGAAATCGCTTGTGTCTAATAGTGAGAACTGCTGCCTCCTTTGCAACAGTATCCAGACAAATGGGTTTCTTATTTCTTGCTCTATCTGGATTGATAACCAGAACTGGTAAAAAAAAAAAAAAGTTTCTAGATTCTCCTGGCATTTGTATGGAAGCTGTTATTGCCTAATTACTTCTCATCCTCTCCCATCCATGTTCCCCACACATCTGCCTTGGGATGAACCACCTTTCCCTTGGCCATGCCATGGTTTGGCATTGACAGAGTCCCAAGGGTGGCAGAGATGTACCACAGTGCTTCTCCAGATGTTGAGACATCAGTTACTCAAGCAAGCTCCCCTAACCTTCAGTGTTGTTCCAAGATTTGAAAACTAACTTTACTACCAAGACCTCCATTCACATTTGGTGTTGTGTTCTGTTTCACAGTTCCTATCTGTTTCTCAAGACAAAGCTTCTGCGAAAAACGCAGAGAATTTGCAGCAGTTTTGAAATGAGGTAGTGGAGCTGCTGTCCGAACTGGCAGCAAGGCTGGGAATGGGATATCCAGGGACAGGACATTTCCTGAGCTTCAGGGCTGGCTTCTGATTTGTGGAGGTCTAACACAGTACTGCCATTATCTCCCTTGCTAAACTTCACAGGTGGTTTGAAGTGATATTAAATGCTTTGCTTTTTCTGAATATAAACAAGCATTTTCAAACACATTCATCATCCAGGTTTCATTCACTTCAGCTCCAGATTACTTAAAGGGAACATTACCAACGCTTCTTTGCCAGCAAATGAGTTAAAATGAAAAGCTGTCTCCTCTCCTCTCAGAACTCTGTCATGCACTCAGATACTTTGATTATTTAATGCTGAGTGACAGCTTTAGGTTTCAAGGGTACTTTGTATTTTCACTGAGATTACAGTCTTATGAGGTCATGATGTACAAGTCATTTGCAAACACTCATCTGAAATCTGTGATTACACCTACAATGTTACATCCTTCCTGTACATCTGGATTACCTCTGACAAATCTAGATTGTTACAGAAGCATCATTTGTCCCTCTTTTCTCCCTCAAGCCCCACGGAAGGCGATTCTTGTTGTACGGTGTTTGGAAACCCCTGTTCCATTGCGTTGCACTGTCTGCCTGCTGGTCCTCCCAGACCACATCCATCTGCAGTGCCTTTATCCCTAGCAATGCTTGAATCCCTGGTGGATTTAATTCCAGCTGAACATAAAAGCCAAATTCGCTTCACGTAGCGTGAAAACTGGCTGAATGGTGAGCAAACAGCCAAGCTAGGAACTCGAGAAGAAAACTGCACTGTGAGTTTAATGATTTTCTGTTATGTTTAGCGAGCTGATTTACCAACATACAGACAGCTTCAGAACAACCCAAGCACACAAATCCTCTTGCCAAGATGGCAATTACAGAGCGTGGAAGAGAGCCAAGGGTACTCGCTCTGCATGGAGGAGCAGGAGACATGAAGGAAAACCGGACTGGCTGTGATGGGCAATCAGAGGCATCAAGTCATTACAGAGGGTCACAGGATGGAGATTGGGAAGGAATCATGCTCAGCGTCCTGACTACCTGCACACAGTGCCAGCTCAGTTTTTCTTATTTTAAACCAAACTTGTCCCAAAAACTGCTATGACCTTCTGGTCCCACTGCCTCCAACCAAACCCACTGACCTGACCCATGTTTTGGGTCTCTTCTGGGTGAAAATCCACCATCCATAGAGGGGAGGTATCACTAATGCTTTTGTGCAAAAATCAGCAGTGGTCCAACATCATTTCTGCACCAACATTTCTGGCTTGTCAACATTCCCAATAGCATAATGCTGACATCAGCAAACAGGGAGGAGGGCAGACTGCCCAAAGCTCTTCTTTAATGAGGCTCCAGGCATGTAGGCAGCACATCAGCAAATGGCAGGGAGCTTCCAAGGCACATTTGATATAAATCACATAGAAGCCATCTTATGTGCAGAGAATGAAAGAAACCTCATTTGCAAAGCTTGTCCTACTCTGCAGTGAAGTTGCCCTCTGTGGAACTTGGGTCACTGCTAAGAATTTCTGGGCTTTTTAACAGCTGTGAGTAGTCACCATGATTAGTTTCTTTCATAAGGTAATATGAATGTAGTCTTTGGTATCTTCCCTGAATTTTTATGATGAGAAGAAGCAGAGGGCTCTGGAAGACACGACTGGTTGGCTCAGCAATATTCCCCTCCCCTACATGCCCCTACACACATCCAGCAATGTTCTGCAGGGCAACATTAATTGAAATCCACTCAAGAATCCACTCAGACAAACTAAGCGTTTCCCAGAATTACATTTTCCAGTGTGAAATGCTTCATGTCAGGAGACTTCCCATATGCACATCACCTGCAGCATCCAGAGCTGCACAGCAAACTGCCTCCAAGATAGCTGAGGGCCAGCACAGCAGGGAGGATGGATGCCACGTGCCTAGGAAGTTTTGTTGGGCTGCAGCATCTGGGTAGTGGAAAAATCAGCTTCAAAAGTTGGGGTCAGCTGGAGGATCACTTAGAGCTCCTTGGTACATGGTTTGTATCTAGCTGTGATCCATCATACATACCAGACTAATGGATTACAGTGCAGCAACTTCAGTTTCATCCTCTTTTATCTTGGAAAATGTGGGTAACAGTATTAAGAGCATTTTTTTTCCAAAAATAATTTGTATGGTGAGGCCAACCTTGTAATTGCAATGGAAAATATTTGTTTTATGTATTTCACTCAATCGTTTGTAAATTCCTCCTGCCTACTTGGCATGAAAGAAAAAATTACTTATAAGGCAATGTTGAAAGTGCTCTGGAAAACACCAGAAGCTTAAAACAAAAGAGTAGGGCAGAAAAAGGCAAAGACACATATTCCAGATATACAGCCCAATGCTATGAGTATTCACTAATCTGGAAAAAAAAAAAAAAAAAAAAACTCTTTCAATTTCTAAGATCACTGGAAGCATGGTGGTGGTGGCTTTTGGTTTAAACTTCCTGGTATTTAAGTACTCTGCAAAAACAGCATCTCCCTCACTCACCTACTGCAGCCACTCAGCAGGGAACACTATGCACAAGTTCAGGTGCCACTTGCAGCCCCATCCTGACACGAGCAGCCTCATGCAGGCAGCTCCCAGCCCCAATGCACAACAACTCCCTTTCTCTAAAGCCCTAAATGAGATGGCCCATGCTATAAACAAGCATCGCAATGGGACAGTTGTAATTCTGAATTCTAAATAACATACTGTCTTTGTCCTTCTATAAATTAAATATCAAAAGCTATTATCCCAGGGAATGAGAAATAGGAGTTCATATTAAAAGCCAAGACCTACCTTTAAGTCCTCGATGCTCTGTGACCCTGACCACACTGCTGTAGCTTTCATGACTCACTTTCTCCGTCTGCTCTCCTCTGAAAAGAAGGGGGTCCTGGGCAGCCTGAGCTGGTGGGGGGGCATCCAGCCCACAGCAGGTGGGTTGAAGCATTATGATTTTTAAGGCCCCTTCCAACCTCAGCAATTGTATGATACCTTCTTAAAGAGGCTTATAAACAAGCTGTTGCCTTAAAGATCATCATGCCCCAATGGAGAATGTATTTCATACATATACGTAAATTTATAATTGTAATGTAAATTGTATGCAGCTGTATACAATTACATAATAACACAGGTCTTATTTTGTGTTAAATAGTATGGGGAGGAGGAAGCTGGGAGCACACAGGTGGACTGTGTTTGCCAGCCTATCACTTTAGAGAGCGTTTGCCCTCAATGGAGGGATGAGTTGGATGTAAAGGAGAAAGGGATGGAAAAGTAAAACTTAGGAGCTTTCAGAAAACTTCATAGTTTGTGAATTTAGGGTTAATATCAGAACAGGACCATCTTTGCATCAAATACACTCCTCATAAGCAGTTGGCTCTATCAGTGTTGATTTCGTGAATGCACCTGCAGTGAATCACTGTCATTTCAGACTTAAGATTGGTGTCTGATTCTCTGCCAGCATTAGCAAGAGGTGATGCTGCTCTGGGAGCCTGATGGACAGCACAATGTGCCTGTGGCCATACAGCCCCAGTGTGCTCACCAGCTCTGCAGATGGAGCAGGCTGATCTCCTTTACAGGTGCTGCTAATGAGGGTTTCAAAATGGGGTCAGCGATTTGGGATTTTGTCCAGAAAAACATGCAGCTGATAATGATGTGCAACTTCTCCTTCTTCCAGGCTTATCGTGAGTTCAGGCTAATTCTGTGGAATGAGCTCCTGAGCTGGATGGCAAAAATTGTTATAATTGGATTTTTAACTCCTTTCACGGGAGCTGAGAGGAGCTGAGTGGTCTTGGACAACAGCTGCATAAAAACTCTTAAAAATGCCTGTTGACATTCTAGAAGGTTGGTGACGTCATGTAGCTTTCCATCAAAAAGGGTGACAGGTGTGGGTGTCTACATTATTAATTAACTCTTCTGTCTGTGTCCCTCTGGAGAGTTGAAGATTAACACTTCTGTCACACAGTAGTGGTCAAAATGGGTTAGTCTGAATTGCTACTGTTACAGCCCAAAATAAATGCAGATCAAAATACCAAGTAAACAGAAACAGCCGAGCCAGCCTTTAAGTGTAACACAGAAATAACCCTGAGTTATTAGTGGGAGAGTGTGAGCGTCCCTATCTTTGTGTAGGTAGATGCTGCTTCGGGAGGATTCTTGCTTCTGGGTTGATTCTTATTCTGATCACAACCCCTCCTGCCCAGACCTGCTGAGTGCCCTCAGCCTGGATGCTGTGACATGTCCAGGACAACACGTTAATTTAAACTGTAAATGGCAATCTGGGGGCAGATCATGTTGTGTGATGGAGACTCACTGCCAGTCATTTCAGACCACGTCACTATTCCTGACTATTTCCTAAGCAATTAATATGGCAGCTCAAAGTCTGCGTTAGCAAACAAGGAGTTTCCATCACTTCCTTCATGTTGCTGCAGTGTTAAGTTGTGATAATTATTTTTCCTTCTTTGGAATTTTCCATTTTTTCCCCCTCTTGTATTGGTATGTTATTGCATAACACCTCTGGTCTCTGGGGTTTCACCATATGGCCATCAGGGGTGTGGAGCTCCCCAGCTGCGTTCATTCCCTTGCTGATTTTTCCCTGGGCTCCATTGGCCAGGCTGAACAGAGCTGCAAAGGCTGGGAAGTAGCTGTAGTGCAAGATCAGGCAAAAAATCTGCCTCGAAACCAGAACAGAAGCTATGGACATTTATGCTACATTATAAGCCACTGCAATAAAAATGATGATAAACAATGTTTTACTGTGACCGAGCTACTCATGATGTGCCTCCCCACATAAATTCTGTGCTATTTGTGAAGAAGCCAGCTCAAACTATGGCCTGTTCCTCACCCAGAGCATGGGTAATCTGTATTTCATACAAATAAGCACGTGGGAAAGGAAGTCAGCAGTGACTTTAAATCTCTGCATACTCTGTGTTCTCTGTTACAACCCGAGGAGTCTGGCCAATGGGAAGAAAATTTATTAGAGGAAACGTTCTCGCAGTATGGATGTAAAAGCCTAATTAATTAAGAAAACAGGCTAATTAGAGAATCAGTCTGGGACTTGGTGACAATATCCAGAGCACTAATAAAACTAATCACATGTGCACAGTTAACATGCTGTGAGGATTTGGGCCAATAATCTGTAATTTTGGGGTCTCCTTTGGCTGTCAGGCAAAGGTGAGGAAGGTCCTGTGATTAGAGTATTGAACAGATCAGCTCTTGGGCATGGATTAATGCAGCAGGCACTATGAAATAGAATCCACAGAGATATCTGCTGTGCCAGTGACAGAGCTAGGGGCAGCCCATACAGCTCAAGGGATCTAATTTATTTTCAGCTTCTTGAACATTTCCTTGAAATTATCTCAAATGTGATGGATCCATTTAAATGAGATTGTACATAAATGCTCGTTACAATTAATAAAGAAAGCAGCTGTAAGAACTGTCCACGTTCATTTACCCAGCCTCCAGCATGGCTCATGCTGGGTCCCATCAGCTCCATTCACCAGGCACGCTGCTTCAAGCTGCCTGTACAAGGCTGCAGCACTCGTAGAGATCTATTGCTGAAAATCTCGTGTGGAGAAAATTAGTATTTCATCCTGGCTGCCTAGGTTGGCTGGAATGGGTGACCCAGCCCTGGTTTCCATTGAGTGAATTTACTCCGTACTGTCAAAACTGTCATACTGCAGCCACCACGGTGCCAGCCAGCATGCACTGTCCTCTCCTCCTCCCTCTTCCTTGATGTCCCCTTAACGCTTGTGGTGGGTACAGGGACATAATGCACCATGATATTTAGGCCAACTGCTTTCACTTTGCAAAAGCAGAGCTTTTGTTAAAAGTCTGTACTTCTAATGAGAGCCACATTGCTATGAGAGCCATGGAAATAAATTACATTTATAAAAGGCACATTTATTTGGAGCGTTGCTAGACTTGACTGAATTTGCAAGCGCTATCATCATGCCTTTTAAAATCTTTTCTTTCTTCTACTCTGGTTGAAGTGGTTGTGCTATGAGACACAATCCAAAATGCTTGCCTTCTCTGTAAGGATGACCAGTGACACGTCTCTCTATTCCTGTGGTTGCTGAGCTCACACCAAAGACAATGTCTACATTTCTTAAAGTTGATTTGATGAATATCTATCTGAAGGTGAAATCTGAGATTTAAAAACTTGAGAAAACGAGAGGGTTGAAAGTATTTTCATTGAAATGCCAGTATTTGCAATGCCAACCCACACAACTGTTGGCAATTTTAGAAACATTTCAGAGCAGAGCTGCAAGAAGGATGCCAGAATAAGAAATATTGCTTTCCAAAGGCTAAAAACACGGTTTGCCTACACTATGCAACAGAGCACTCGACTGTGGGCTGGAAGTCCCCTGAGTGGAAGTAGGTTTCCAACAGCAGAGGGCTCTTTTGGCTCAGCAACAGCCAGAATTATCAGCTCTAGTAGCTGAAAACAACTGATAAATAAAAAGCAGAATAGGAATGAGCTGCAAGTTTTTAATGGCAAGGATAAACTTTACTGGAAAAACTTAAATGGTAACAGATGTAGTAGAGAACTGAGAATGTCTTTAAAATTATGAATTTTGATGTAGAAATAATCTAAACAATCTTTCTTTCTAGTCTCTACTGTGCAGTATGTCAAGCTGGATAACCGTAAAAATCGCTCCCAAATTCACAGCTTTTCATTCTTCTATGGACAATGTCATGACATGAGGATCTGGGGTTAATATGATTCTAATTTTCAGGCTTTGTATGTTGGTGCTCTAGAAATCTGTTTTGATGGAAATGTTGTCCCCGGATTTTTCACATTTCATTGAGTTTCAGCTATGCAAGTTCACCAGCTCGGTATGTTTACAAAGTATTTGGAAATCCCATCTGAGGCTTAGATTTAATATTTGGAAAGAAATCAGAGTAAAGTAGTTGAAATTAGCTAACTTACTGTTCTTGGTCACGGGAAAATGATACTTTTTTCCCATAGGGACATGAAGTTGACATTACAGATCTGTAATTTAGTAATCTAGTCATGCATCTTTTACTCCTGAGGCCACTTTGTGTACTCAGGATCTTGGAAGATAAGAGCGGAAATGAACAGATGTGCATGTAGATGTGAAGAGTTTATACGCTTGTCATGGCTGAGTCTATCATCATGAGCTGAACCAAATGATGTGCATAGCTATGACTTTTATCTTATTAAAAGATAATAAAATCACTTTGTATTCTCTCAGGAGGAAAAGCATTAGGAAAATGCCCTGTTGTGTGTTCCATCTAAACAATAACAGGTGCTTCTACTTAATGGGAGACTCCACAACACTTCTAGACCTAAACTTGATATTAATGGCTAGTGCTTAATGTCATTACAGGATATTTCTTACAATAAATTAGATGGCCTGTATTTGGTTCTGAACCCTTCACTGTGAATTGTGATGATTTTTTTCCCAGTTCTATTGTTCTATTTGTTGCTAATATTTCTTGTAGAAAATTGCCATATTTCTCTGTGCTATGTGGAAATTGTAATGAATCTCTGCTTAACTTGAGTCTGCCAACTGGTGGTTACTTTAATGCCTAAATACACCAAAATGGTCTGGTCTTGTGTACAACCCATATGGGGTCTGTTCATGGGATATATGGAATATCTGGATGGAAACTAAATACAGGCAACTCTTTGAAATGGATAAATAAATACCTTATGTCAAATCTTCTCACATGCGCTTGTGTAAATTGTTGTTTCCTTTGCACTGTGTAACCAGATGTTATATGAAATATTTCCCAAGCTGAGTTGTTACCAGAGGCTGCAAAGAGCCATTAGCAAAAGAAACAGCATTCTTGGGTTTTTTTTCCTCCTATGAACAGAAGTTTTAATGTATTATCTCTTGCTCAGAATGGATTTGGTCTTGATTTACACACTCCTAAAAGAAGAATCAAGTTATATTTATGCAATGCCCAGTGCCAGCATTTCCATTAGCCTTGAAGAGTGCTCATCTTCCTCTTCCTTAGAGGTAACACATCCTTTTAGCTCTTGGCTGCTCGGCTGAGGTCCATGCAGAAGTCTCTTCCCTTTCAAGACCAAGAGCAAGTCAACCCTCTCTCCCCAAACACCCTCCCCAAACCTTTCCCAGGCAATAAGCTGTGAATGCATGTCTCCAAAGATGAACAAGTCATTGGCTTTAAGCTGGGACACAAACTTTGCCTTTGCTGCTGATCCATTCGATAGATGCTTTTGAGCTCAGTGTTTCTCCTTTTGCACAAACAGATAACATCAGGAAAACTGAAATTCTCCCATTTGGGGGCATTTTACCACAGGTGACGTGACACCATAAATGGCATCTTTACGATGTACTGCAGAGCTGTGTGCTATGTCCACATGCTCAGCTGCAGGGCTGGAGGTCAGCCCTGGCCTTCAGCCTTCCCGTAACAAGAGGCAACTTTTGGGAACAGAGCTGGAGAGTTTACAGTTGACTTGAAAGGGGATTCTTCCCATTCTTTTTCCAAGGGCCTCCTTCATAAACAACAGAAAGCTGGAGAAATAAAATATGGATTTTTGTGGATATCTCTGCCATTCCATTGCCAGCAGCTTGTCAGAGTTAACTGCTCCTTTTGGAAGCAGTACAATTTTTCACACGGAAAGGGATCTGAGACAGGAGCTGTGCATACAATCGCCTTCAAATCTTTAATTTTTTCAGAGCTTGTACAACGTAGAAGAGGAACTTACAAATTATGGGCAAAGAGGGAGAGGAGAGCTCATTGACTTTGGTGGATGCTTGGAGGGGTGAAAACCAAGGGACCGATTATCCCTCTGTGAGCAAAAGGCAGGTCAGGCCAGGTTTTTGAGATCGTGACAAAGGAAAGATTTCCTTCCTATAATGAACACAGCATCTCACAACAATTTTCTGCTTTGATCTTAGCAGATGATCTACCTTGATCGCTGCTTGCTGCACAGCCTCTGTGCTGCCATTCACATATGGAGATGGTTAAAGCAATTAGAAGACAGTGAGACAAGAGCTGTTCTGCCACGTTCCTTTGGAGTTCATTGAAATGGCCCTTGACGTGCAGCGTAACCGACCACCCACTGCTAGGAAATTCAATCAGAACACAACATTAGGGTGAAAAATTAGCCTCCTAAGGAGCAAGCTCAGTTCTGTTAGGCTGAATAACGTTAGGAATATCTCTGAGCATATGGCTCCCCTACGATCCTCATTTAAAAACAATCTGAACTGATTGATGGGAGAAATTAAAGGGTACATTTAAGCATTTCCTACAGCTGTTGAAACAGAAAATTATTTATTTGAATTTTCCCTATAGGAATATAGGTCTGAAATCTCTATATGGCTTCCAGCTATACCAGCATGTTTTTCAACACGATCAGCAATAGGGGCATAAGGCCTGGGTAATGCTAATCCTACAAATGCTGTTTTCAGTCCCCCATGAGCCTCACTCACGTCCATTGCCATCAGACAGCACGGCCTGTTTTCAGAAAGGAAATCAAAATGTATTTCGTATTAGCAATGCGCTACTATTTTTATTACTACTATCAATATCACAAAGACAAGAATTTCTGGCCTTAGATCTGGATGTAGAAGCAAATCAAATCATCAGATCACAGCTGCTGGTTCAGTAAGGGGTAGTTCTCATCTTTTTAGGATCTGAACAGTGTAGATCTGATGATCTACACTCGTGAAATGTTCAAAGTCAGATTTGCTGGTGGTGTCCCTGCCGTTATGCAGGTAACTGGGAACAGTAGATTACGAGCAACTTCCAACCTATGCACTCTGCAGGGACCACGTATGTGCTGGCTCCACAGCCACTACAGATCACCATCATCGTAGCGGTGCTGGCCAAAGCCTTGTAATGCTCTACAGAAAGTTCTTACAGCAAAGGGGTCATTGGACACACAGATATAGAAATCACCTGTTAGATCAAGTTCGCATGAATTTTCAATCTCTCTTAATGTACTTGTCAGTTTGCTTTACCTACGGAATGATTAGATATCTTCATGTGGACTTCAAATTAAGAGAAATGTTTCTGCTCAGCACCAGATACTAGGATCAAAGCTAAGTCTTGAAGTAATCATGATAGCAGCTCCAGAATGTTTTCCTGTTGTTTCTTTAGGCCAAGCTAAGAAAATAACAAGGGCCTTCTTGCAAAATCAGCTGGTAATACGAGGTATATAAATGATCTTTTACTACAAGCTGAAGGATGAGCTATTCATTTGATTCTTGAACCATAGTGTGAGCAGAATATACGTTCTCTTTGGTCTTTTATTAACTCTGGAAGAAAATAGATCAAATGATCTCAGGTCTAATAATCTGCTGTGTCTGGAAGGTGAGATAACTGCTTCTTCTGAGCCGAGCTCAGTTCCAGTATTTCAGTATGCATTCTGCTCAGGCTAGAGAGTCAGTCCTGCCCATCTTGTGCTTCTTAAAACCTGTATTAATCAGTACTGCAACACTAATTCAATAGGTCCTATGTCCGAAGCCCCAATGATGTCAAAGATTTGAATTGTCTTTTTGTGGCCTTTTCTTACATCTGTGAGTAAGTATTGAGTCAGTGTTAGACCTCTCTGATCATGAACACTAGCACTGAGATCTTTTCATCTTTATAAGTCTTTTAGGGAAACTCACTGAAATGCTCCAGAACAAAAGCTCAGCACATATCAGAGCATCTGGCTGAAGTATCTGGATGTTGCCACACTCTCACAGATGAGGTATCAGACATCAGAAAAGATGAACACAAACATCACTGGTAAAAGCTGTAAGCTCTTAAATTGGGATCTTTAAATTAGTTTGATGCCTTAATTTTAATGGGAAGTGGGAGCTGGTTGCTCCACGACAACCCATTTTCAATATGGAAAAGAGAAAGACAAGAAAAAGAAGCAAAACTTCTTAAAAAGAAAGCAAATATCTAAAAGCAATAAATAATTTGAAGCCTCAAGGAGATACTTTGTAGTGATGAAATTAATGTTTGTTCTGATAAACAAAATGAAGATAGAGAGTCACTTGTTTGCAGTGAAAATATCTTTTCAAATTCCAAATCAAATTCTCTCTAATCTATTCTATGTTTAGAAAGGAGATAGGTGGTCTTATTTTCCTCTAGAGCTGGCAAGCCTATGAAAACGCATAGAAAGCTTTTTTCTGAGTCTGGTTATTATTAATGACAGAGAGAAACACACAGCTCCATATAAAACCTCCATAGAATTAAGACAGAAATGTCCAGTAACTCTTCCATGCTTTACTTCTGGTTTTCCTTCTCTATTTCCATCCAACTGCAGTTTATCCATCCAGTGCTTCTCTTCTGTACACCTCATCTTCTTTATCTGTCCCAACTTACTATTTCTCTGTCCAAAAGGGACCATAGGCAATGCTTCTGTGTAACAGAGGCTGTAAAATGCCTACAGCTTTTGTAGCTGACATATGACCCTGCAACCCCCATTGTAGTTCCTTGAGAACAATCTCTTAAGAGTGCATTTGCCTGCCTTGCACAGTGTGCTTGTCCTTTGGGCATTTTTTGCTTCTGTGGTTTGAGTAGCAGGATGATTGTACTAAAGATGCTGAAGATGTTTATGACACTGAACTGCAGTACAAAAGAGCACAGCTTGCCCTGCGAAACGTTAAGAAAAGAAAAAAAAGGACAAAAAGAAGTCAGTGTTCTTAAACTGGAAAATATGTTGCATTGCTTCTCGATGCCGTCCTGCCCTAGCGTTGTCCCTGCTGCTGTACATTTAGCAGGACTGGTATTCTGATTTCCCGATTAATATCAGGAAAATAAGAAATCACGATGTGTATTCTAGCAAACAGCGCCATTTCTATCAAGGTGCCTTTCTTGCTAGCTTGTTCTTGTGGTACAAGTAAAGCTGCTTACATGGAATTGATTGTAAGTAGAACTGACTCGAATCATTCATGCTGTCTGAGTGATTAAAATTCTCCAGATGGATCCTCAAAATACAAAGGTCATATAATTAGTCTCCCTTTAAGTGCGAAATTCTTTCTTCGGGGTCCATCTGCAAAATATAGTGTAGTCTGTAATACACACATCTATGTGTAGGTCATCTTGGAACATCCCTGTGTCATAACACTTCTCAGCTTCAGAGAATAGTCCCAACTTGAAACTTGACACTTCACACTCACTAATGCACAGAGCTGTTGTATTTCCCTGTCATATTTACAAATGCCATGCAAGCAGCAAAAACTCTTATTATGAAGATGTTAAGTAAGAAGCTTAATATTTTATGTCAGATTTTCAATCTCAATTTTTCCTTTCCTCCAAGAGGAAAGGAAAAATTCTTCCTGCCATGAAGAATGTATCTATTTATGTATTTGTTTATTGGATGACGGTGTATTAGTTACAGATGCAGCTGCATAAAGCAAATTCTTTAAAAAGATGCTAGTCATGGTAAAAAAAAAAGATGTTTGTCATGGAAATAAACACTGCTACAAATTTTAGAGCAACCTAGAACAGCCTCAAAAAGTCAAGAGCCCTTGTATTCAAAATGCTCTTTTTTTCCTTCTGATGCTTAAAAACTCAACTAAGGCTGTATGTAACCATTTAAAATGCAAATCAAAGAGAAAATTAGGTCAAACGAATTCTTGAGAACTCAGCTGCAGTATTTTATCACAGATAAATGCACATGTCATCTAATGGAGAGAAATAAGGCACACCTAGAAAGTTGAAGAGTTTGGGGAAAGCAATAGCTGAAGATCTTGAAAAGTAAAAGGAAAGGTTCTAATTTTAAAAAATAAAATCTAAAATCCCTCTTTTAATCTTTAAAAACTTATATAAGTTTGTACAAGCGTCAATCAATTGGGAATCCTTCCTAAAAAATATGTAACATTTGTATTAAAATAGAAATAAGAACTCTGCAACAGCCAATACATAGTAAGATATAAGGGATATTTATACAAGCTGAATAGCCTAATTTCTTGCTACATTAACCAGTGAGTTAACTTATATGCAGCTAAAGTAAACAGTGTGGGCCTGCTGAAGAGGATAACATAAGACAATCCATGCTGGACACTTAAAGAACAGGTCTTCAGAAAGCGTTCCCTGCCAAAGCTGGCCAGCCCACCACTAAACTAGGACACTTACAGTAAATTTCCAATACTGAACAGTCATTGTCATAAATCATCCTTCTGTAAGAAGGCAAGGAAAGGGATGGGATCCTCCTCAGCACTCACTAACGAGCAAGAAGCTGATCTAGGTGTCCCCTGGGATCAGCTGTCTTCTTCCCTTCCAGACACAAAACAGAAGTTATCCAGACACCAGCTGCCACCACTGTTGATTCCCCAGCAACACAGGAGGATTCTGAGTGAAGATTCTGTGCTGGAGCTGATCCTTCAAGGCTGCGGGGTGGTCTGTCTGCTCTATCACTTACTTGAGTGGATGGATTTGTGTTTCCCGCTTGTACAGTATGGGAACATGTGCAGTTTTGGACGAGGTGGAATCCTGGCACATGCAGTATTACCTCTGCCGGCCCTGGGAAGAGAGGTAAACATTGTTCTCAGCCAGTCATCTGCACTAAATAAACCCGGTGCTGCCTTTGAAATATACTCATAAATTTAAATCATTATTGAGCCTGGAGTCTTCACTCCTTGATAAGAGCACATTTTTCATGTTGCAAGCATATTGCTGAGACTCTAGAAGCTGAATCCTTGTCTGCCAGCCAACATCTGGGATCTCATTTTTTAAGGCAAACATTTTAGGTCATTATAAACTGCACTAATCTCCCTTGTTGAAATTTGCATTTCTGAAACTAAGAGGGCTCATGATGCATTTGTGCTGTCACATACTATGGCATTTAACCAGGAGGTTAATTCATTGATTGACTTACCGCTTGCTTTGCTACTAATCTTCCATACAAATGGGGTTAGAGATGTAATTTAGGTTTACCAGCGCAAACAGATTGTACAGCCACTCCTCAAGGATGCAAAGCCCAGGGTGTTCAAAGGATAAGAAGAAAACAGCATTACTGAAGAAGCAACAAGATGAACAATAATATCCACATGCTGAATATGGCAGAAGTTAGCAGGAACGCACAGGAGGAAGGAAAGCTCGCGCTTCCAACAGCAAGGGCTGCACACAAAGACAGAGATGATGGGGAAGAGAGCAATGTCCCCACTTGCAATCTGTGACCACAAGCTGCATGGCTGCAGTGCACATGTTGCACCTTCTTGTGGTGTCTTAAATGGCTCACAATAGGTAGTTTGGGCTGTCCTGCTGCCCTAGAAGAAGCCTATGGTGATTTGAAAACCCCCAAAGGACACTGCTCATGGTGCCTGTCACCACTGAGCCACCTCCTGACAGTGGCACTGCCATGGCTGTAACAGATAGAAATCTGCTGTGAGACTTCAACCACTGGAAAGGCATGGACTGGTAGAAAGAAAAGAAGTAAATAATCTTACTACTTTGAACACTTTACAATGAAAGCCCTCATCTAAAAGGGCTTCCAGGAAAATATAAAAATAAAAAAAAATAGAAAAGACAGGTTTGTTTCTTCTCTGCCCACTGCTCTTCCTGCACCAGCGCAGAGCATAGCAAACCTACCCACAGAGGAGCTGTGAACACCCAGCACCTCGCCACATCAATCCCTCAGGGTTGCTGTTATGGTTTCAGAGCTATTCCTACCCTGCAGGTAGATCCTGTCAGTGTGTCAGTCAGTGCAGCCACTCGAGAATACTTTCTGATTATTGAAAGTATAAGCATCATGAGCTCACCAAATTGGAGACCTCATGGGCCCCAGGGAGCCTCTGGCATCAGCTGCTGTGAAAGAAAATAACAACTTTTGTCAAAGTGACATAGGTTTTGCAGTCTGCAGGAAACCTCTTTTTTATCTCTTTAGCCAGCCTTGTGCCACTGTGGTTGTCATCATCTGCCAGATACTTTTTGCCCATTCTCTCTGCTTCCTCCTCCATGATTTGTGAAAACTCCACATTTCCAAGGTGCAATTTTCATTCCTGCTCATTCCGTTCCAAAGTGCAAAGGGAGCAACCTCAAGGCTGCTTCTAACTGCAGCTGTGGGAGCTTTGGCTCTGAAGCTTTGGCATCCCGCCATGCCATGCCATGCCATGCCTCACCTCTCTCAACCTGGAGCAGTGGAGCTGAGCTGAGACCTGAGCAATTCTCAGACTTGTGAGGGTGTAAACATGTGAGGCAATAAGCATCTCAGTTGATGAATAAGGATTAGATGAAGGATTTTCGCCCCTTTGCTTCCATTGTCTTCTCTCTCTCAACTTCCTGTTAAAATGCTTTAACTATGGAATTCAGTAGATTTTTCCAATGGGTAAATTAAGGGGATAATGGGTAAATCTTAGGTTCAGGCACAAAGGAATGAATGACTGAGTGAGGACGTTCCAGCTGCCTTTTCAGACCACTGTATCTGAACAACAATCTCCTGCTGTCTCTGGAAATGAAAATAATCTTCGTACATAGTCGTGAAGACTGCTATTGAAAATGGCTTAGCAAGACAGACCTCAATCTGCTATCTGCAAAGCATTCAGTCTTTTTGCAAAAGAAAGTAATGAGTGTGCTTTGAATGCAAACTGATGAAAGCAAATCCTGGCTAACTTAGACTTTTTGCTGCATGGATGAGAAACCATGTCTAGTTTGAGTGTCTTCAGTTAGGTCATCGTCCCCCAACCTGGGTGACCTGTCTCAATTATGGGTTCTTTTTTTGAAACAAGTTCTTCCTGCCTGACTGTACCTTTAGAGCTTTATTGGGATGGCAAACTGGCAGAACTCTGTCCCAGGCCATAGAGGATGCAGCCCATGACATCGCGTTGTCTTTACAGGTATTGAGTCAGTCCTAAAAGAAGACAGATAGCTGCTGAAACATTCTGATGGACGCATCCATTCATTAGCAAAAATTATGTCTTAACCAAAAAAAAAAAAGATTATTGAAACAGCTCTATTTTCAGCTAATCAGAGAGTACCTAAGACTTCTTCAACAATTACAGTATTTTGACGTAGAGTTGGATGGTTTTTAAAAATTATTTTATAAATCATTTTTTAAAAATCTTTAGAAAACTATTGTGGAACAGTTTTTTCCCCCTTAGTGTAGAAAGACGGTAAGCCAGGGTGTTATCATGGATGGACAATCACAGTCACCTTCCCTGATAAATATTTATTCAATATTTCTCTGCTTTTCATTCTTTGCCCAACTTAGTCTTATGCAAACAAAACAGTTAAGGGACATTGTTTGAGACTCAGACAAGGAAAATAAATACAAGAATGTTTTCTGATCTGCTCTAGTTAGAAATAAAATACATTGTTCTCTATTTTTTATTAGTGTGTCTGGACAGTTTTGACTTTTTGGGAGAGTACCAAACCAGAAGTATTCAAATGGTTGCCAAGATACAACAGGGCAATTGAAGCAGTGTTGTCCTATTTACAGCAAGTAGCTGGACTTTTCTGGCCCATTAGTCTTCTTTATCATCACTGCTAAGTGGTAAACAATGGGTCTGAAATGTATATGGCAGATCCCAAAGCACAGGTAAATTTAAATATTCAGGGTAGTGAGGAAAAATAACTCAAGTCCCAACAAAAGAAGTCACCAGTACATTTGTGACTTATTTAGATTTCTCAGAAATGGTAGAAGCATTTTGTGTGCAAGTATCAGTGAATTCAAACACTGTTGATGTGGATCCAGCAACAGAAATAATAAATAACACCCCAGGAGAGACTTCAAGGGACCAAAATTAATGGAATATATCTTTCTTTCCTTTAAGATCTCTGCTCGTATTTTATAAGCTACATACATGGTGGTTTCATCACACAATATGTTCAAGGAAGCTAGAGATTTTTTAGGTTGGAAATGTATTTTGTTTACCCTCATATTCTCAGGGCAAGGATTTCCATGGATCTCAGGTTGTTGCACGTTATGCTATACAGACTGGTCTCTTGTGGTTTCCTGGAGAATATGTTTTCTGAAACAAAAAGCTTTTTCTTTATGCAAACTGTGATATGACTTTCAACAGCTGACAAAACAAAACAGTGAATGTATTCAGTAGTGTGCAGGAGTGGGTTTGGGAGCTTCTGTTTACATACAAGAATTGCGTGAGGCAATGAATCAAGTCTTTGGCATCTACTTTTGTCAGGACCCTACAAACTCTTTTTCCTTGTATAATAATATTTATTCTCAAAGCACTCACAACTACAGCCTCAAAATGTCAGCGTGATGAATACATTTCTCTGAAAAGTTGCAACAATACTTCCCTTTTCCCCATACCATGAGGCTGTGGTTAATGCTTCAGATTCCTTTCCTTAATTTCCCTCCCACGCTCATTCTTCTCCAGTACAACTTGCATGAAGTTGTTCTTTATCATGAACAAACACATGCTCATGAAAAGAAACATTATTAAACAATTTTTGCAAATCTCAAGCCTGCAACGTTTATTATATTTAAATAAAAACAGATTTTTCCAATTTTCCAACTGTCTTGGTAATCACCCATAGGATATTAATAAAATATGTTTTATTGCTTGCAGTCATCATATGCTTTCCAGAGTTTGTTCCAGTAACAATAGTATATCCAAATATGTGTTTTAAGTGAAGAAAAACCAGCAAGATCAACCCTCCAGTGAGCTGTACAGCTGTACAGATCTGTGCAGCTTTGACTCACCCTTGTGCTGAGGAAATGCACGCTGGGCCTCCTTCTTGGGAACAGGCCATAGTGGTGCCAACAGAACTCAAGTTTTGTGTAACAGAGGTGATGAGCCACCCCAAAGCCTTCTTCTGATCAAGACCACAATCCATCCATGGTCCCTTGGAAGATAAGCTGCTTGCTGAAGAACAAGAACATGGTGTCTCTCCTTGTGCTGGGGGCAGAGGCATATGTCACCAAGGACATGGGACCTGTAACAGTTTGATGTGTGACATCTTGACTCCCAACAATCTAAGCGAATCTCACTGCATTACAATCGAGAAAATATATTCAGGTTTATAAACGGCTAACTCGTTGTTATTAGTATTGTTGCTATTATTATTATTACTGAAGGAAAGAGAGACAATTAAAAAAGCAGAAAAGATCCTATTATATTTCTTAATGTTCTGAGTCCTGAGACAAAGTTTGTTCTTCTCAGGTTAAAGTACTAACAAAGGGGTAATTTTCTAGTTGGCTGTGTGTCAAGAATATAATCTTTATCCAACTTCTAAAAACAATTCGCATTTGCAAGACTGTGATTATCTTATGTGCTAATGTGCAGTAACTATTGCAGGAATTCACAGAGGCAATAGCTTGAAAATTCCACAGTTCCTTTTAACTAGTTTAGATTGAGACAGGCAAGAACATGCGTATTCAACACTCATGGGATTGTATTCAACACTCAGTCCTTGTCCTGAACAGTATATATATAAATATCTGAAATCTGCAGGCGTTTGCTATTTTTTTGGTGATTTAAGTGAATTGTTTCTTATGAATAAGGATGATATAGCACTGTCAGACATCAAGGAGAATGATATTAGAAGTTAAAAGTCCCTTAATGGTACATTATCTGGAAACATATATGAAAATGTGTATGCTTCTGAGTAGCAGTACAAAACTAACAATAAATGTAGTATAATTCAATATGGAAGAAAGTGCCACAAGGATGGGGAGGTGAAACAAAACATTGAGTGGAACAAAGCACTGATTTCCTCCATTGGTGGTGTCCAACACAACGTGATGGCAACTGTAAACGTGCCCATGTATTGCTCACTTCACCTAGATAGTTAGTACACAAACAGTTGCACAAAATGAGTACCTGTTTCCTTCTAGGCTGTCAGTACCAGCTTCATCCTGCTTCCATAAGCTTAACAGAAGCAAAGTGAGAAAGTTGTTCATGGAATCATGAGCCAAAATAATATGTTTTATAATACAGTTACAGTTCTGTTGTCTACAAAACGATAGTATTATGTAACTAAGCAAGTGCTAGCTTTTTAGTAGAAACCATAATAAATGCATTGAATGGAATCATGTGGTACTAATTGGTTCAAGGTCTGCTTTATTTTCTTGGGTAGACAGTTCCTCCTTTTTTAACTCAGCATAATTTGGTATTTCCTAATACTTTCAGGTGTTAGGAAAAAAAATGCATTTTTATTTGTATAGTATTTGTCATGGTAAAAGCGTAGAAAGGCATTATCTTAAGGCCAAAAACACAAACAGAATCTCTTGTCCCAATAGATGAATGCACATACTCGACACAAGTTCCCAGCGCTGTGGGAACACCACCCACAGAGCAACCAATGCACCTGAAGCATTATGGGGCCAACCCACTCCCTTGCAATCACCACACCAGCTTTCAGCATTTGCCTTGACCCTGGCTGGGGGCTGAGATCAGCCAGCCACCTGGGAGCAACGTGGGCCAAACACCTGAGCCAGCCCAAGAAGAACAACACCGTGCGGCCGCCGAAAGGTGTTATTACAAGTCGCCTGGTAATGAATATTTTCTTTAGAGGCTCACCAGCTTAACTCATTTAGTGTGCAAGAGTCTCAACTTTCCGTTAAAAAAGGCTGTTTCTAGCCCACATGGCTGGGAAGGCAAACATGAAAATGAAATAAGAAACCTATGGATCAAAATGCAATCTTCAGAAAGAGCCTAAATGTTTTATTTTAATTCCTCTCACATTTCATGGCATTGGAATCAAATTTTTAATATATGGGATTAGCAGCAATGCACATGTAATATGTAATTTTTTTTTTAATTTTAATTAATCCTGAATTTACCAAAATTCTAGGATTTATTGTGTGAATGTTTTTAGTGATGATCTGTTTTCTTGCATGAGTGTGAAATACACCATGGTCCAAGAGCAGAGATCCTTGGAGCACTCTGTAAAACTGACATCTAGTAGAGGTATGAAGCCGCACCTTTGCAAAAGGAGATGTTCTGCTGACAGTATGGTGAAACACCTATTTTGCATAACTGAAAATATCTTCCTGGATAGACCCAGCAGTGATATGTGACAGTAAAAATTGCTAAAAGATAAGTACTAATGAGGCATTTGCCTTCTACTTGATAATATTAATAAAATTCAATAGTTTGAATGGATGGATGGAATCATTGTAGTATCAACAGTCCCAAATAAACTTTCAGAGTCATTTTTTAATTTGGACCTTGAGCAGTGCACTTAGAAGAGATGAAATAATTCACATTTGCTTCACCTTGTTAAAACTCTAGACAGATTTTCTTTCACAAGCGGCAGATTAAACTGGATTTGCTAACAATCACTTAGCATGTAGATATAATATGATAAATTGTCCCTAAAAATAAAAGTGCGATTCTCTTATTAATGGTAACAATCTCCAAAAAAATGAACAGATACAGAAAGTATCTCTTTTGTAGCTGAAAAGACACAGCACTCAGAAGACGAAAAATAGAAAAAATAAGAATATTAAAGGAAAAAGTGGAATGTATAATTATCTGAAGGTGCAGGAAGTGCCGTCCTCTTTCCCTCTCAGAAGATCCAGAAGCTGGCATGGTGCTTTCAGCTAGGTCATGCACAGAACTGACATGCAAACCTATTGCTGCTGTGGTTTAACATCTGAAAAATGCCTGTTCGGTGTAATAATTATGTGCAGCTCCTCCTCCTACACTGAGGATGACAGGCATAATTATAATGATGAAAAAAACAATATCTGGAAATTAATCTGAACGGTGCTCTATCACAATTAAAACGAAATCCTAGTGGGCTTTGAAACCTGTGAATTTAGTGTTGAATACAAACAAGATCAAATCTAAATGGAGCAAAATTAACGTGAAAAATGGTGCTTCTTTGTAAAATAAAAACTAGTCTGTAATATTTCTGAAGACAGAAACAGTGTCACATTTCCCCAAGTGGTGAAATGTGTATAGAAACACATCCCTTTCCTTGAAAGTTTTCCCAGTTCTAAAGACAGTTTCCTAAACATTTTTAGTCCAGTTTTAATTTTAGCACAAGAGTTTACATAGTAGTTAGCTAAAGTAGTGAGTTAGTATAACAGTTTGAAGCAAAAAAGAGAACATCTTAAAAAACAGAAAGAGTAATGCAGCTTAAATCTCATAGACAAAACCTCAGAAGTAAGCGTAGAGGAGCCGATGGCAAATGATCTTCCACCACTGACTCCAGCAAATATTACCTTTGAGTTGACAAATTCAGCAAAACAGTTTGAAAACATTTGGACACTCATCCTCTCAGACGTTTTTACTACTTTGAGAAAGGGAGGGGTTAAGATCTGTTTGCTGCTTAGGTATCCACTCATCGGATTTCTTTATCCTTCTTGGAACATCTTGGAAGTCTTCCTCAGTGTACAAATGTCTTTGAAAATCTTAGTAAAAGACTCAGATTAATAAAAAAATATTATTTTTTTAATGATGTGCTTTGGGCTTCTCAATCACAAAAATCTGGGAATTCCTCCAGATAAGTAGGCCTGGGCCAAGGTTTTCCTTTTCTCTTCTTGCTCCATATGACATCCCTGAAAATCTAAAGGGCATATGCCACAAAAGGAGACAGACCATTGCTGGCACTGAACAATCCCAATCTACATCCAAAGTGATGGGTATCCAAGGCACACAGCTATCATTCTCATAAAAACGTTATATTCCTGTTGATTCCAATGACTGATTTAACTCCTGACAAGGTACCTAGCTATAAGTAATACTTCATGCACTAAGGCTCCACAAAACAGTCTTCTGTTAAAAGATCAGAGACTGGATCTTCAGGGAAAGGTTAACACATCAGCATTTCTATTGCAATGGGTATGGCATACACCCTATTTTCAGCCTGTGCATCCCACAGCCCTTTTTTAGCTCCCAGATTTTTGCTGGAGGTGACCCAGAAGTGTGGTATAACTTATGCTTCAGCCCTTAAGCAAGAAGGATCTGCTTCTAGTTGGGAAATGCTTATTTTTGATTTCTTAGCAAAGGAACAAGTAGCTAGCATGCACTTGGCAGCCATCCTGTTTTAGGCAGCGCTCTAGTAAGGGAAGTGAGGTCAATTTTTAGCAGATGGTTTTATCTATGTCTCAGAAGCCCTTGCTCAGCTTTATTTCTATTTATTGCAGAGGCTCTGCTTGTGGTTCGAGGATTGCACCAGAGGTGTGATGGTGCATTGTAATCAGTGCTGACCGTTCTGCTTGTTGAACAAGTGACAACTGGCAGCCTTTGCTGTGCCTTCATTTCCTAAGTACTTCCTTCAGTGTCTCTCTGTGCTGAAACACATGTCAGCTGCCAGCAGCATAGGACCACCTGGATCACATTAGTATCAGAGTGATTTAGCATCCTCATCGAAAGTAGTTGAAATAGCAAGTGGGATTTGGAGGGAGCAGGCCATTGAAACCTCATAGAGACTTTTCAAGCAAGCACACTTCCAAGTGTTGTCCCAGTTTTCAGCACTCCGTAACTTCCAGGTTCACCAAGTAGCTGAGTGGGTAACAGAATATCAGGGGCTCTGAAAACTGACAGGAACTGCAGTATTGCTCCAAGAAGAGCTCGTGTACCTGTTAAATACTGGGAGAGCTAAGCCAAAGAGAGGAGCAGCTTCTCTCCAGTAGGTGGTAGAAGAGGTTATCCAAACCAGTCAAGGACCTCGTTCTTTTAAAACAAAGGCATTTTTCTTCCAGGACTTGCAATGATCTTTTGATCAGAATCATTATATCACTGTCTGCCAAGGATAATACGGCTATATGATACTCCAAACCCACACTGAAAGAGAACTCAGAGTAAGACTCCAAGCAGAGCTTCCTCTGAAGCCCCTTCTTAGCAGAACAATTGCAGGGCCTTGCTCCTTCACTAACATGCCTAGTTGCAAATGCAGGCAAAATTAACAACAGAGAAAGGAATCTGAACTGTTACACAACTATTAATCCTATCCAAGAAAGATAGAACTAACAGGAATGAATGTAGCATTTTAAAGACGTTGGTAATACCAGCCCAAAGATCTCGTATTTTTTCATTACAGGCTTGAAATACATTTTGTAGTTTTTGATTTTTCTTTTTTTCATAGGTAGACTGGGGGGAAAAAAAAAACAACAAAACATCACAAATAGTAATTTTTGCTTTGTTTTTCATGTGAAGGGAAGGCATGTTATTTTCACCAGGGAGGCAGATGATAAGTACAAAGAGATATAACCTTATTTTAACATTACAGTAATTGTTTCTTTGAGACACTTTGAGAATTACTTCATGGCAATTAAAAGTGCCCTCAAAGAAAAAACTTTCCTTCCACTGGTTTTCTTTTACACAGAGATGGAAGGAACATCTGGGGCACCAAGCCTAGTTCTAAGTAATGTAAAAGAGCCATATAAATGGATGCTTAGTTCAGAAGGATCTCTAAAACCCCATCCAAGCTGGTTTTAATGCATATCCCAGCAACACATTCAGGATGCCAACTCAGGGTTTGTGTTATTAAGTATCCCTCAAAAAGAGAAGGAAAGATACAGTACAGTCCTGATGCCATAGGTCCCTGCAAGAGCAACAGTATTGCTGTTATATAAAACTCCCAAATGTAAATATAAATTTCCATTTATTTTAGGTAAGTAAGTTCCTGTGCTTTTCTTTCGTCTTTTATATTTTTCCCTTGATGAGCAATTTCTGCTATTCCCGTCTCTTCTCATTTACACGTCTGGAAAAGCCTTGTTTATAAAACCCTGAGATCCCAAGGCCATGTAAATTTTTGATGAGATATGTTCTCGTGGGGAGCGAGAGGATTCAGCATTTCACCTGAAAGCGCCTCTTCAATTAAAACTAGGCCGCTTCAGTCAATCTGCTCACGCGGCTGAGACAACAAGCCATGCTTTCTGCTTGGCTTTGCTGGCTGGGAAGAATAAGATTCTGCTCCAGCAGAGGCCCAGCACCTTCCCACCCACTGGATGGCTACAGCAGATGTGCTGGGTGCTCATCTGTCTGCTTTGGACCTGATCAGCTATGGGGACCACTACCAGGAAACCCCTGCTACAGTGGGACCTTCTGCTCCTGCAGAGCACCAGGCTCCAACAGGCTGAGGGATTGGGATTGGCACCATCCTGACCCCAAACACAAGCAGAGAGTTAAAAACAGCTTTTTGGCAAAAAAAAGCACAGGGAGAAGGTCCAGGGCTTCCCGGGAGCTCTGTTATTCTCACTGTAGGTGATTCTGGCACAACCCCAATTCTCCTGTTCTCTTTCGGCAGCCACCTGGGTCTCACCAACTTGCACTCAGAAGGGATTTAAGTGGATTTTATTTCTTTCAGTGGATTGACGGTAGAATTATTTCCTGAGCCACAATTACAGTGATGAGGATATGCATCCCCGCATGTCCCAGTAGGCACGAATCTATCCAAGGGCACCTCCACACTGCTTTCATCTGTAGGGGCAGCACATAGAGGAATCTCCTTTTTACTCGTTTTACTGTGACTGGATTACACCTTCTCATTTTTCGGCACAAAGTCAGCAATATTATTTTGTGTACTCTTTGTTTTCAGTGTGGAATTGAAGTAGTTGACATAGCGCCTTGTGATTCCAACTGAATCTGTTTAATCCCCAGCCAGTAAGACATCTTTTGAAGTAGCAGAGCCGTGTTTCTCCACAGGTTGATCTGGACACACAATGATCAGAGATAAGACAGCAGGCCAACATGCTTTGGAGCAGAAGTCACAGGTTTGCTGCTAGATCCCTGACAGCTCCGGACAGATGCTCTCCTCAGGCTTTGGCTTTCGTTTTGCATATTTCCCTCTTGCTCCAAAACAGAGGAGTAACAGCATGACAGCCTGGGTTTGTTAAGCCCTTTGGACCCCTGGGGCTGGCCTCAGACCAAGGAACACAACTTTGGGCTCCTACTTGCCCCTGCTGAGGCCTGCTCCGTGGGCAGGCAGCACCAGGCCAAGCCAGGCCGCGACCACCAGAGCAGGGTCCAGCCCACAGCTGTGCTGCGGAAGCAGGCGTTGCTGCCCCTTGCAGCGCTATCTGAATTGACTTTAAGCGTGTGAAACAACTTCCAGACTGCAAAGAACCTAACTATGTGTACATTTTAGGCATCTAATTTTCTTCTTGTGACTTACTTAGAGAAGGTATTTTTCTTTTCTGGGTTTTTATCTCAGTGTGCACACTTCCCATATACTAAACATGGAGTAACTTGAAAGGCTGTAGCTCAGGGGGGAAATATTGTTACTTTAGCATTCTTCCTGCTGTGTCACAGAGTGGGGAGAAGACTTTGGCATCAAAATGTGCAGTGAGGGAACACCAGGTCATCATCCAGGCATCCAGCATGGCACGCTCACTTTTGGTCCCATAACCTTGGTATGTGTTTAAAGGCAATTTACACTTCAGTTAGGGGTTATATTATGCTAAGCATTTCTTCAGGTGGCATCTACATCTACAACCTGCAAACCTGAGCTTGTGTTCTTTGTGTGACATCTGCTCATTAAAACTGGGCTAGTGTGACAATGCTGTGAGGACAACCAGGAACCAGCTCAGCTATTCCAGGGACTTCTGTGAGCTGTAGAGCAGAAAATCTACAGCATGTGTCTAGAAATCAGTTGCTCTGGAGAAAAGTAGGACAAATGTGTTAGGAAAACCAGGCCTGAATGGCTAAATAAAGATGTGGTGCAAATAGATTAGCAATACAGAATGAAGTCCTGTAGTAAACTGTTTTTTTTTTCATCTTATCATAGAAACATATCATCATTAAGGTTGGAGAAGACCACTAAGGTCATCTAGTCCAACCATCAACCCATCACCCAAAGCACAAGGTAGATATTGTAACTTCATCTCAATCAACAGACCTCCTAAAATACTGCATAATCTAATGCTGAAAGCTCCTGCATCTATATTAATGTCACAGAACACTAGAGGTGCTGCACTGGTAACCAATGCTGTTAATCACAGCACTACCTATACTACCTATAAACCTTGCACTTGTTATTTGCTATGGAAACTGTTTCACACTTTATACTCTCTATTGTTTTCTGGTCTTCTAAACTATTAGCATAGAAAATTCACCACTTTTATTTTACCCAGTTAGATGGCAGACATCTGTTTTTGAAAGGGAGTAAGAGTCTGTTCATTGGTCATAGGATGAAGAGGAGGGGATAGCTAAAAGGAAGAAGCATGTAAAATTACACTTCCTGAACAACGTTTCTAATGACAGAAAATATTAAACAACCTCAATGTTTCCTTGGTTTTTGGCTTTAGAAACCACCAGTTTTTTTGCTGCCTTCGCAAAGCTTTGTAAAAAGCTCCATGCATTTGAAAACATGAGGATATTAATCAATTTGGTTCCTCATATTCCTCTTTGCCTTGTTCTTTTAAAGCAACCAGACAAGAAAGTACCAGGCTGGATCTCTGCAGCATAGGTATTCCTCCCCATGTCTGCATGCAGGCCTTGCCAAGCTCCACAGGAACACAGTCATTACAATTGCCTGACTCCCAAGGAAGTGCATTAGTTGCAAGACCATCTTCCTTTCCTTTAGGTTCAGTGACTACAGCCCTGAACTGGATCTGTTAATGTTTGCAGCAAATCTTTGGTGCAGCACAACATTCCTAGAAATACAGAAAATGTAGACAACGAAGGATAAACAACTCTTCAAAAATGGTATCCTAAGAGCAGGAACAGATTTTAAGCACCCATAAGTGAGCGTCCATCAGATTCTGAAGATGTAATGTGTAAAATTTCTTAGCCCCTTGCCACAACAGCAGTAACGAGTGAGCACATCTCGCTGTTTGGCTCCTATCACAGTCAAGGGACCACATCACCCTGGCACTCGTTCTAGTTTCCCTAAAAGAAAGCAACTCACTCCTACCCCATTGGACTGCCCTTGGAGCCTTTCATCTCTCACTGCCCTGAGTCCTCCAGTACTTCAGTTCCTGGACTTCACAAGTGCTAACATTCCCAATTCCCTGGCTCTGCCAGCAGTTTAACTGCAGCAAAGCCTGCCTCCTGCAGTGCCAGACACCAACGGCTTCTGCCTCCTGAGGTTTTATCATGCTCCTGCTAGTAGGCTGAGGCTAGTCCAAGTGCTTTGAACCTTCTGACTTCAGAAACTTAGGGTTTTGATTGCTTGCCGAATTGTTCTGTCTCAAATACCTGCATTAGTCCCCGCTGTGCTGCCTGCAGCCCCCCCAGCCTCTAATTACACAGCAGCATGTACCCACGGGGGTGTTCGTTGAACAATACAGACCTCTGTAACACAGAGAGAAGAACGGGAAACTATTGAAAATCAGCTTAAAGTAAATGTATATATTCAGTACTTTTCAAATACAGTATTAAAATAGCTCAGCTACAGATAGAAAGACAGGACCGCTCCACAGCACCACCTGCTGCAAATACACTCAGTTTGCCATCTGCTTGGAGAAGCACACGCATTAGCTGTTAAATCAGCCACACATCATGCTCCTGCAGCTCTGGGTTGGGAACAGATGTTGTAGGATTTACTTTGGGATGGATGACGCAGCAGTGCTACGCAGTGATTCAGGGACTGACTCATACGTGCCTGTTTAAGAGGTGTTACTTAAATGTGTGGATTTTCCAGTCTAATAATTTTTTCATGCTTTGGAAGTACTACTAAGGCAGAAGGCACTTCAGCTCCCCTCCGTTTGGTATTACTACTTTAAGGCAACACTGTACTTAATAAATATTTTTAAATGATCCAATAAATACTGAACGGACCACTTAGTGCGTAACTGCCACAAAAGTATATTTCAGTGGTGAAAATTGTTCACCATCCCTTTCCTGATGTATCGTGCTGTAGGAGGCCCATCACGATAAGAAAGGGAGTTTTCCTTTGCTCCCTTCAGAATCCTTAGTGTTAAGGTTTGAGAAGGGATTTGTGCTTGGTAGCGTGGGTCAGAGCAAGCAAGAAAAGCGCTGGTTATCTCCTCCAGGAGAGCAAAAGGGGATCTCAATGCCAATGCCACAATATGAACAGCATTTTAGCACACACAATACCCTGAGGTGTAGATGGCCCTTCTGTGCACGCTTTGCTTCTTTACCCTATTCTCCAGGTGCCCTGTGCAATATTGTATTACATTGTGTATGAGTTGAGTTATACATGCATTTGAACTGTGCAGCACCGAGAATTACTTTCCCTCTATCGCTCAGTGCAGTTCATGGGGAGACTCTGACAAACCCCAGGCTGTGAGCAGGGCCCTGCCTTTGTCCCTCTTTTTGTCCCACAGCACTCCGTCCCCGCGATTGCAGCTGAATTTCAGACGAGCCCTGCCCTCTGGTGGTGCTCTGCCGGCCCCGCTTCTTGCTGGAAAATCAGCACCTGGGGATCCCCGAGCCACAGCTGCAACCCTCTGCTGCTGTGCATCTTAGATAATCAATCAGGGGAAAAATAAAGAAAATTTAATCCTAATGCTGACACTTTCTTGTTCTTAGCAATACAGGTAACACACAGCCCCTCTTTCAGATTTTTAACCTAGTCAAGCAACTTGTATTTTATTTTAGTCCTTTCCGACAATCATCTAGTTGCTCTACTCCCTTTAATAGAGTTTTCCCCTTCCCCATCACACCTGCAGTGCTGGACTCTGCTGTACAAACCAGACAGAGGCAGCATGCAGCCCTTCTGCAGACCCATCCCACCCAGCCTTGTGGCGAGTGCTTTCAGTGCAGCATGAAACAAAGGCCAAATCGTGGTGAACTCAGCTGACACCTTCCCAGACACCCCAACATAGTTAAACCCTCCTATATCATTATTTTCATTTTCTAAGCCTCTTCAGATGGTTAAAAAAAAAAAAAATCCATTTCTTCTTTCCATCTGACAGCCACATGCCTCTTTCTGCTTATTTCTCATTCCAATTTCTTCTATTTTTTGGCTACCTTGCTTGGTTTTATTTTCTTCAGTGCAATCTTACCTGATCGATTTCTCTCACTGCTCCAGGATTTCATTCGACTCAACTGCAGGATTCCTTTCTCATCCAGCCCCTACACCTTCCTGCAGCTGCTGTGCTGAGCCCTTTGGTCCATTCCCCAGGTGCCACCAGACAGGAGTTTTCATCGCTTTATCTCTGATCTCAGTACACCAGGGGAGGAGTTGGGGTGTGCAGGCCCCACCATCCACAAATGAGAGGACAGGGGGGCACTTCACAGCTTGCTGGCAAGGACAGGTACTTAGCATTAGCCTGGTCAGATCTGCAGAATGAGGCCTCCGATTTTTATTTATTTAATTAATTAATTTCAAAAATGTGGGGAAAAGACCCAGCTTATCTAAGCAGTGAGCATCATTCATCAGTGAAGCCTCACTACATGGTCACTGGCAAATGCAAAATGCTAGATAATTGAGGCGCACTGGTTTTTACCTTTATCAAAAGGTAAAGCCTACATCATTTGCAAGTTGTCCATGGCTTAGGCTCCTGCAGCCTAAAATAAGTAAAATTCTAGGAGCTGCTCTCAGGCTGGGTTTGGCCTTCCACTGCAATGCTCTGAGTGCAAGCACAACCCTTCTCTTTGCTCATTCCCATTCATTAATAAAGTAGAGGAAGAGATCATTTTCTGTGTGAGAAAGAAGCCAGACCAAGTAAATAACTACAAATTAGTCTGAGCTCCCTTTCAATGGAGAATGGCTTTGCTTAAGGATAGCTTTCCTGTGCTTTCCTTGGGGAAGATACCACATGCAGTGCCACGCTGTGAGTTTTTACCCCAGCAACTGCTACTTCCCTGGCTAACCACCACTTTCGAAGCACTTACTGTTGTATTTTCAGCATCTTCATTCCAGATTGCCCATATCAGATGGATGTACCTGGCCCATGGGGGGCAAGGGGGTCGCGGGCTCCTGCTGCCCCCAGAGTCCCTCTGTCCCCATTCAGACCAAGAGACACTAACACAGCACACTGCCCTATGCTTTCCCACCAAGCAAAAGGATGCTCAGCAGCCGAGAGGACAAGGGACAGGAAGCGTTTCCTTCCTGTGAAATGCAATATGCTGATTACTATTTTTGTCTCCTTAAAGCGTTAATTTCTGTTAATTGTGGCTTAGTGTGCACACAGCAGGCTTCTAATTTCCAATGGCAGATTTCAGCCTGGCAGTCCATTAAGCCCCTGCCACACCGGCAATCACGTTAAGCACTTTTCTACGGAGGGAGGCAGCACAGAGAGCTGCCGGATTTTCCAAAGGAGCTGTGACTTAAAGGCAGGAGTACCCAGCAGGACAGAGCCAAAATCTCTCAAACCTCTGCTGCTGACAACATCGTGTCTCTGATTGAAACCATGTCAGAGAGTTGGTATAGACAGAAGCATGGACCAAATCTGGCAGCAGCATCTCTGCAAACCAGGACTTCTACAATAAAGGTATTAATAACTAGAAGTACCACTAGAATAAAATGACCCAGAGAGGCAGGGATAAAGAAGGAGAAGGGGGGGGGAGGGGAGGGGGACAAAGAAAGAGAAAGAAGGGGAAAAGGGAGAAACTGCATGTCCACTGCCCGAAGTGTTGTGCACATTTACCACAGGATGGCACTGCAATACAAGCGTTCCTGTTCGAAAAATGCAGCTGCTCAGCACAGGCACGGCTGGACTTGCCTGAGGAGAGGTATCCAGCAGGAATAACTTCATAACACAGTTGTGCCTCATATCTAATAAAAGAGCGCTGGCTGGAAGACCAGGGATTAATTCCTTGGTGGAACAGTATATTCAGTACTATGATAAGTTCACTGTTTATCTTATTTAGCTGAAGCCTACAAGCCTGCGCGCTGGACTCAACAGATAACAACATATTGTTTTACTGTGTAAATCAGAGCCTGTTTTTCTTAGCAGGAGAGCCTTTGTTCTCACTGCATCTTCCAGCCAGCGTGCTTGGCCCGAGCATGTGAGGTCTTACAGAGAACACATTTCACATTCTTCTCCAGCAGCAGCAAGAACATTTGGAACTGAACCCTTCCCCGCTGCCTTTGGACTCAGGAAAGCTGCATCTTCACCTGATTACTTTTGTTCAGCAGAGATAAGTGCAAACAGAGTGAAGAATACATTTTCTGAGCTCTTTGCAAAGAGCCACTGGTAGAGTTTGGCAAACATGAGAACACACAGTCTTGATAGTATGTCCAGTTTCTTGGTAAATTACTGCTTCAGGGAGGTAGGCCAACTCAATGCTGCACCATATAATAACGATACTGTATTCTTTCACATCTGTAGCTGTCAAGAGAAAGGGTAAAGGGATGTGGAAGAACTTGGGATGGGCCTGCTCTGAGGTCAGATTGAAGCCACTGAAGGTCAGCAGAGCTCTGGCTGCAGGGGATTGGTCCGACACCCGCCATTACTCAAGCAAATCTAATGTTATTTTATTTTATCCCGAGTCACTGATTTAATACTACTTTTTTCAATCCAGACACTGATATAGTACTATTTTTGCAATATCCTCACCCCTCATAGAGAGATGCCCTCTTTACAGGTAACTTCCTACTTTTTGGTATGTATTCTTGCCATAACCCAGTGGCATAAAGTTGCAATTCCTTAAATCAAGGCATCATTTTCTGCAGCTCATGAAAAGGAAGAGGTGATACAAAAGGAAACCTGCTGGAAACTTCATTTTTGGAAGGACTACAGGCTCCTGCCATATTATCATCAGTTGTAGCTCCTTCCCCTCATGTTACTGTGCTACACACACCACAGTGACACGCAGAGCGCAGCTCTCTGCTGAATTTACCCACACTTGGGAATATGTGATCATCACTGCCCACCTTCATACAGGGAACCTATGAATGGTGCTGGGGCTGATTCAACCTAGAGCAGAAATCTTGGCCATGAAGCGTGTTTTAATTTAGACTGCACACACAGGCAATGGACAGAACTTCTCTGGCCACTGGTGAAATTCAGCATCATGCCTCAGCACAGCCCAAACAAGCGCGTATGATTTGTTCAAGGAATTAGCGTTCACACTAACCAATAATAAAACTCACTAGCATTTAGGGCTGGTGAGGCAATATGAACAGATCATGGCTCTAGCTGACAACTAAGCAGAAATATGTGGCCATGAGAGTTCAGCTTCCCTGAGCATACGGTGTCGATCCTAATTCAGAGAACATAAATAAAATTATCAATTCTCAGTTCTCTAAGAACTTTTGATCTGTAAGCAGAACTAACCAGTTCTGGCTGTCCAGAACTACTTACCCAAATGACTTATTTTAGCCATTCCAAACATCAGAATGAATCTGAAGTTTCTCGTTTTTAAAACAGCTTTTCATCAAGTCTTCATTCCAGCCCCTTTTTAACTGGATGTACACACCTTTTCTGGAGAGGGAAAGATACAGCGTGCAGCTGATTCAATAATTAACATAACTTTTCCATGAGGACACAGGGTACTGTGCATCCTGCCCAGACCGCTTCTGTAGGAACCAACAGAAAACTCCACAAGAGCTCTCCATGGCCAGCACTGGACTTTACATCAAGCCCAACAGCTGTTTCCTGGGAAAATATGCAGTATGAATAGATGATACGTATTCGTATTAATATAAACAGAAAACGGAAGTCAAATGGATTTGTTACTCTAAACTTTGAATGCGGCCAGTTATCTAAATTTCAGTCATTCGTTCTTATGTGAAAAGTTCTTTTAATACAGCCACAAGAACTATGGCTAGGAAAACCCATTTACTAAAGATATAAATTAGCCTTGGAAACGCATGCAAATATAATTATCTATTAAAATTACTTTCAGAATTAAGGACATATAGAAATCCTAGTGTGAGTGAAGACCACTTGTGAACAAGAAGGAACAAAATTTTGGCTGAATTCAATTAAAAAATTTAATGACTACATGACATTGATAGTTTGAAAAAATGAATGAATTACATATACTGAAAATGAGATTATAAGTGTAACTGTAAGAAACTGATGCTAATCCCGTGTTGCAGCATCAGAGATAAGGTTAAACTTCAACATCCCAGCCAAGAGTGTAAGACATCACCTTTGTACTAATGCATTTCCACTCCACACTTCCGCTGGGGTAAAAGAAGTTGCAAGAAACTGATAAGCAAGATGCTTTACATTCTCACAAGGAAAATGTGATACACCTGTCGTGAAGTGTGCTGACTGAAGATGAGAGTCTCATCTCCTCAATCGGCATCTCTTTGGAATGGGAAAAAATGTAAATATCCACACACAAAAATAGAATTTAAAAAAATAAAAACTCCTTTAAGCGCTGTATTTGTGGCACTAAATTTACAGATTATGTCCTCTTCCATAAAAAAGCATCATCAAAAAGAACTTGTGCCAGTTTTGTATTAAAAGGCCTGTAGAAATCTCTTAAAATTGCCTTTGTTGTTGGTAGCATAGGTCCCAGGCTTCTGTCTTCAGGTCGTCTGGTGTTTGACGCAGGACTTTTTGTAATCAGAGCTTCTTGTTTCTCACTTAGAGGTCCTGTGGTAAAACAGAATATTATCTTAATATCTTTCACCAGAAATGCCCTTGCTAAAGAAGACAAATGACTAACTTGGAAGGGTTGCCAAGGGAAGACAAATGGAATTTGTGTTAGCAGAGACTATGTTTCAGAATATTGAATGCGGGCTTAGATTAGTAAAATAAATCACGCTTAGTAAATATGGAAATAATATGTTTTTTCTCTCACATTAATTAATCATCTCTAAAACCAGCAACATAAATCACTTCTGATGGAAAAGATTTGTTTTCAGAAAACAACCATGACATTGAGTATAAATCCCTGTCCATTTCAGAGTCAAACTTCTTATATACTGTTATTTCTTTTTATGATGCGAGTTGTCTACAACGCCAGTACAAACTCCATTAGACTCACTCGTGCCATGAAAGGCCCTTTGTTCTTGTTTTTGGGGCTGTCAGTGGGATCAAACTGACACACAGGTACAGTTGTATATATATTCCAGGATTACACCTTAGCCCTTGACTATGGACTTCAGAAAGATAAGAACCCATAGACTTTTCCAACATAAACCATTTTCAGGAAGATGCCAAGCTCTTCATCTGTTCAATCTGCTATGTTTAAACTTTCTCATCATCTAGACCAATGTTTGGACCAGCCAGACTATTTTGCAGCCACATTTTCATCCTCTTGCTACTGTCAAATCAACATTGGGCAACAGTTTGTCTGGGATTAGCAACAGATGTCTCACTCAACACAGCAAAAACACAATTTCCCCTTTCTTCCCAGCTAAAAACACAACCTTTCATCATATGCAGATTTAAATGCTGGATCATTTTTAGCTGGTAACAGCATTCACAACCTGGTAGCACTTAAATAACTTTAAGTTGCGTGGGATATCTCTTGAACCTATGTAAGCCGATGACAAACAAGCCCTGCCTGCCTTCAGAAGCAGGACTGGCTTCTTTCTGGTAAGCTCTCTACACTGTGAAAGATTCTGATTATTATTATTATTTTTTTAATTAATGTAGCCTTATTAAGTTCTTCTAATACCAACTGTTCTATGGGACTTCAGGAATTTTATTTGACTCAAGGCAACAAGATTAATGCAGATGAAAGACGGATTCACACGTTTCTGTTTTGTCTGCTAATAAAGCAAAAATGACCTAGAGGAAAGATAAAAACAATTTTATGTGCACTTATCTCCAAGCAGCCAGAGAACACCTACCCAGATCCAGAAACTGGAAAACCATGTGCATGGTGTATTTCACATTTGATGCATGGTCCTCTAAGCGAAGAACAAGTATCTGATCTTTGTCAAAAACAGTCAGCCAGTCCAAAAGATAAACAACATAAAGCCCAACCTGCAACCTTACCTGTAAGCACAAAAAAAAAAAGAAAATAATTCATTTACAACACTTTGAGCAGTAACAAACCAAAACTGGCCTGTGTCTTCTAGGCAAAAATCCTAGATTTGTTCTCTGGAGGGACCATGAGAAGACAGTACCTGAAAATGTTATCATCTTCCTCTTGTTTTCAGGGCAGCTTATGGAAATCTTTGCAAATGGTCTCAGGGTGGAGACATCATTTTATGAACGGCCTGACCACGCACTCCGAATGGCAGAAGCACCAACTTGTGCAAACCAGAGAGGACAAGGATGGGTGGGAAAGCTTGTCCTGACCTGTCTTTCTCTCCCCCCTCGGTTTTACATAACAAGTTGCAATATTAAAAGGGTTGTCTAGGATTCTTAGAAGTCTAGCCTCTGGCTATGCTTATGAATACTTGTCTAAATCTCTTCAGGCTCAAGAGAGAGGAAGAACACAATTCCTGCATCATAAATGCTTTTCATAAAAGATACTTAACTTCTTCAAATCACATTTCCACAGAACTGATGAAGACAGATAACAAGTCTCTTGTTTCTTACATCGACTCATGTAACCTACACTGATACCTGAATTCCAGCAAAATAATCCATATTTTGAAGGACTAAGTCATTATTATTATTATGTGCTTTCTTGTCTTTAGAAAGAACCTTCATTTTCTTCCCTGTGTAGTATACTGTATGACTTCTTTTTCACTGCTGTTCTTCCAGAAAGTTGCTTCCTTCCTAAGCTCCAGTGTTTCGCCCTGTGCATCAAAATGCATCAATTTCCCAAGCCATTCTCCCTCCCACAACATCCACATCTGCAGATTTGGTTTGATCACTGTGGGCCTGCATGCCTTTGTCCAAGTAACATCTTTTTCACTGACTCTCAGCAAGGACAAGCTGACAAGCACCCCTTTTCTTACATGTTAGCACCCATCACTTATAATGACAACATCTATGACATTCACCTCTCTTATTTCAGGAACATATTAACTAGTAGCAAAGCAAAATTCTTCTGCTACAACAATTAGCAAAAAGTCACATAATTAGCAATCTAATGAGCTCTTAGGGGAAAATAATCCCTACTTTTTCAATCTGTAGCAAATGATGCACATAAAAGAGCCTATTAACTTGGCTGAAGAAGAGGATAAAGTCCATCAAGGAACTGTTAGCATCTGTGTTTTATTACGAACACCTGCTTGTGTTCACATCTTCTTCTGAGGGCTGCCTAAGACAACAAATGAAGAGTGCTTCTGCACACTGAGTAAGAAAAGAGGAAAAAAAAAAAATCATTCTTTCTGGTTCTCTCCCTAAACTACAAGAAAGACATTCATGCAAGCAGACAGCCACAAAGTATTATAACGCTGCCTGGCAGGAGCTCATGTCTGTAAGGCCCTGGAGGCTTCCATCCAAGCCTGGCAGCACCCATCTACCTGCCGAGGTAAGGAAGAGGAATATCCTGTATGCCCAACCACTGTAGGGCTTGCAACTCTGCACTACACTATTTATGGTTATTTTATGGATTGGAGGAGGCAATAGCTTCACCCTGGTGACAAAAGAAAGAAGTATTCCCTCTGAGGTCTTTGAAGTCTTAGCAAATAAAGTAGGATTGAATGGTAAACTGGCCAGACTTGATACTTCAAGTCAATCTCTTTCATATTATTCTGCAAGTCTTTCTTCTCCCCCTCAAGCAAAATTTGAAGCCAGTTCTACACCAAACACGTGAATTTTGGTATGACAAGCTCAGTATTCTGATCTCCTGGCAGCAGTTTCTGTATTTCTTATCATTTTTGGACATGCACTATTATAAAAAGGTTTTATCTAGTTATTGGTAGCTTTTCCTTGAAAAAGAATACATAATTTATTCTGATTTTGAGGCAATTTCATACCACAAATATCCTTGCCAGAGCTACTTTTAGGATAGATCTGCAGAAAGCTTACACATTAAACTGCAATCTTCACTAAATGTGCTCTCCATACGCCTGCACAATAGAATGACCGTATTATTGCTGCTGGCATTCATCAGGGAACAGACTGGTGACACAGCTGAGCCAATACATCAGCTTTTACATGCTTGCATGTATATTTATGTCATGTGCTTTACAAATGAAAAGAGAATTTTACTTCTTGATGCTTATAGGCGTAGTATTTCGGCATTTTAATAACCTTGACACAGCGTGTTGTTATACAAGCAAGGAATCCAGTGGCACTGGGAATACGTACAGGCATGGCATTGTTAAGGGTGTTGTTGTAGACACAGGCTCTCAGGGAGTAATCCAGCATGCAATTCTCAAACAGCTGCAGCGATTCAGCCACTTTTTCATGAAAATCTTCTGCAGATTTATTAGCACTTGCAAAGTACAGATAATCGGAGTACAATCTGTGAATGAAATATGTGCAAGTAAATGAGAAGGGAAATGAAAGAAGATCTATTTACATAACAATTGCAATCAGCTGCATGAATTGAGAGAAGAGCCACGTGTGTGTGCAGCATTGCCCCACCAGCACTGTTCAGCAGTAACACGTTTTGAATTCATTTTGATGGGTTTTGGTTCAGAATGACAGCTACTCCAGGGAGCTGCTCACCCTCATCCCTGCGTGCAAGGTCAGCATATTGTGAAATCCAGACCCTAGCAAATTGCACAAGCGTTTCCTTCTAAATGCAAACTTTTTGAACGTATAGAATGGCTTTGGCTGGAGGGGACGTTAAAGATCATTCCGTTCTAAGTCCCTGCTTGTGGACAGGGTTGCCACTCGCCAGCTGAGGCTCCCCATAGCCCCATCCAGCCTGGCCTTAAGCATCCCCTGACATGGGGCACCCACAACTTATTTGGGTAAGTTGCTCCAGTGCCAACCTGTTCCAGTGAACATACCAACTTGACACTTCCGTTGTCTGTGAGTTGGTCTCGGGTGATATTGGTACCCCCCTGTACTATACGCTCTGCTATGGATAGAAACAGTTCTTAGAAGCTTACAACTAAAATCAAAACCAAAAGGGGAATGGGATGAGTTAGAAACAGTTATTTTTCTGTGATTACCAGGCTGGACATCGTCAAAAAATTCCAGACTTCCTAGTTATTGCAGTTACTCCACCTCAAATCCCAAACAGCTTCTTTGTCAACTTCCCACCAAAAATTCCCCAAATTACCAGTCCCAATCCTTTTCAAGGACTGTAGGACATGGCCCCATGTCTTTGTAGGAGCTGAGCCTTGTGTCAGCCACCAGCAGCAGGAATTCCTTTAAGTTGCAGCTCAGGAAGTATCCCCTCGTGGCATATTTTTAGTACAAGTTTTATGGTTGTTTAACATCGCTCAGAAAAGATCATCTAACATCTTGTCCCTTGGGGGAATGTGGAATGGAAAACAGCCCAAAACCTAGATGCAAGTAACAGATCTACTTGCATGTTAATCCTTAAGAACTTGATCCAACTCTTCCAACACCACCTGGTTGAAAGAGACCAAGCAGATGCTGTAGCATGGCATAAAACTGTGAATCATCTATGGAACACGGTATTCTCATTTTCTCTTATTTAGTCAACCTTGAAACACTTGAGAGGGAGTTGCTTTCCCATTGTGTTTGCAGCATATTACACTCCACAGCACCACCTCTCAGCACAAGTCCATTGATCCTATCAGCCTCATTCAAAAAACACGGACTCATTTTATTGCTCTGGCAGTCTTTTGTATTGCACTCGCTCTATTTATTTTTAAACTTCCCTAGATTGCCACAGGTACTTTAAAATTCATCATTTTATTTAGAAAGTTTCGGCTCTAATCCAGCAAAGCACTTAAGCACAGGAATAGCCCCTTTGCACTTATTTTGGTGTTCTGCAACAACAGGATCTTAATTCCCACATGACATAAATGGAAACTCTCTGTTCACTTAAAAAGGAAGAGAAGGGATACATATGTTGCAGAATGGCTTTCATTTAATTTTTTACACCCTTTAAAATAGAAGTTACAGCACACCATAAAAGAAGAGGCAGCAGCACCCAATGCACCAACTATTAAGAAAGAATGACAATCCTGATTTTCGCCCAGTCCTTTCCATCTGGCAAATACCGACTTAGTGCTTAGGTGATGCTGCCTGGCATCACCTTCTGTGCCCACGGGTGACCTGGCTGCACAATCAGTGCACAGCGCCAGCCGCCGCATCCCACCGTTGCTCTTTGTGGTAAAAGCAGAGAATTTGCAAACGTTTCTCAGTTTACAGATTTAACACTATTCTGCCATACCATGCACTGCATATTGTGTTTGATCATGGTGCTTTGAGAACTAATTAGAAAAAACACCTCAGCAGACACTTGGCATCAGTGATGTCCTACAGATAATAATTTAATGCTGATAGCCTAAAAAAAAAAAAAGATATTGAAATATCTTACTGGCAGTTTGCTTCATATTTTGTGAAAATTACCATGAAAGTTAAGGATTAAGACATTACCTTAGCCCTGTTTATGAGCAATAAAAAGAGGGAAAAAATGTATTTAAATGGAAAAGCTCTGTTTCAGAGCTGAGGGACAGTACTAAGTACAGTACCCAGACTATGCAGCGCTGAGGACAGCGATGCCCAGCAGTGCATGAGGACTGCATTGATAAGCTGGGACAGAGATATGGGGCAAAGCAGGCATCACATACAACACGGGCAGGCTGTCACTTCTTTGAAAGGCTTAATAGGAGGGCTTAGTATTTCTAATCATCCATTAAAATAAACCCAGATCATTAAAGACTTGCTGACATCTTATGGAAAGCTACAATCTTGAAGACAAGCTCTCTCTCTGCAGAGAGAGAGATTTTCTATATTTCTTTCCATCTGTTTTTAATTCTGGGGACATCTGCTTGGAAATAAAACCTTCACTGATTGGGATTTCAGCTGTTCCAGCTCCTTAAAGTCATTACCCTCTATCCCCATCCATTACAATGGGATCTAGATGTCCACTGCCCCAAACCTTGAGGTTCTTCAAACATCCCCAATTCTGTGGGCCTCTCATACACCAGGTTCTGTGCAGCAGCTTCACCCTCCCAAATATTGCAAGGTGACTGTCCCCAGATGCCCTTTCTGCCATTCAGATGGGCTGTCTCCAACAAGGGCACAGGAAATTGTAAACAAAAAGAAGCCAATTGATTATAAACACAGTAAGGGAGGTGAAGCTCACTTTTCATCTCATCCTTATTATAGCTGGCACACACATTATGGAGGATGGTTAAAGCAATCAGGGAATTTGTAGGTAATTTACATGAGGGAGCCACTTCAGCCATTTCTCCTGCATAAAATTATCATCTGCTCAATCCTGAGGTCAGGAGAAGCAGTTAAAAGCTGAGAACTGTATTTGCTGACGCGGGAGACTGAAAGCACTTGCCCAGCTCTGCAGCTCATGAGTGGGTGCCTGCTGACACCTGCATCCTCCTTGTCTCTGTCATAGAATCGTTAACAGTGTAAAAGACCACTAAGATCACCAATCCCAGCCCACCCCCACCATGCACACTGACCATGTCCCTCAGTTCTGGAACACTTCCAGGGGCAGTCCTCTGACCTGGCCCAAGTAACCTCAGTAGGCACCTGAAAAGGTCTCCTGCACCCTCCCCATTATCCTTCTCCTCATCCTCTTCCTCCAGAGGACACAGTGGAAAGAAGTCCCCTAAAAGACTGGAGAGAGAAGAAGTGCAATGCACATGGAAAGGATATTTGTGGCTAAAACAGCAGAAAACTATTCAAGAGCAGCTCATACTTTTGCAAAGGTAGAGCCCTTCCTTCGCAGAGTCAGGAAGGCCAAGGGTGAGCTCCTGAGTAGCAGTTAACTCAGCAAGATAACATTGTCTAAATGAGCTTTATGAGTGTTGCACTGAGCATTTTAATATTTAAAAAAGTTTGTATCACTTGATGACTCTGGAGCTCTTTGCAATCTTTTATTTATTTGGAGCGGCATGTCCTTGAAGACATAAAGCTTATTATTTAATACGAACTGAAGCACTTCATGGGACCACTTACACCGAGGCAGGTAAATGCTCTTGCATACTTTTGCAACACAACCCTTGCTCACCTTTCAACAGGATCTCTCAGCATGATGATAAGTTTGGCATCTGGCTGGAAGGCATGGATAAAATCCTGGATTAAGAAGGGAGGTTCTCCTTCGCTACTGTTGTCATAGAAGAAAATCCACGCATTGTTGTCCCACATCGTGGAGGCACTGGCTTCCCCTGGAAATAGAAAGCATCTCTGCTGGTAACTCCTTTCATTCTTTGTATCAGAGTGGAATTTGATAGCTGGTGCAGACCATTTAGAAGTTGCAAGCTCCAGCACACCTTGCTGGTTCTTGCAGACTGCTCTGGCTCCTCAGAGCTAGAACAATCACACTGCGAGCTACAGCTTGCAACAAAACAGAGAAGGAAGCGGAAACAACCACTTCAGTGGGTCAGCACTGCACAGAACAGAAACAGGAGAGCTGGTGAGCACGTGGGAAACAAAACAAAAAATGCACTGGCACAGAATTCAGCCACTATAGTTCAAGCATCCCTTTATGAAAGAAGTCAAGTATTAAAGATTAACACATGGTTAAGTGTCAGATTCTTACATTCTTTGATTCTTAAGCTACTTACTCCTACAGTAGTGCTACAGGGAGAAGCACAAGCAGCAGCAGCACTGACAGAACAAGGTGTGTGATGCTCCAGCTACTGAGTAAATGATCTGGTATGATGCTTTGCATGGTTCATCCTTCCCTCTCTTTTGAAGTCATACTGGCATTCACGTGGCATGGATATGTTAATAAAACATACATAAAAACTTTCTGGCAACTTCCACATGTTGAAAGTTTAATGAAAGCTAATTCTTGTTAATGAGGTTTTTCTTTTTTTTTTTTTCCCCAAAGGTAACGAGATGAAAAAAATAACAATGTTCCAGACTTGTAGACTTTCACATGATTTTCCTTTCTTGATTTCTCTCTTGGGAAAGTCCAATAAAGATTTTAAAAGATTGCCAAAACACAAAGTGAAATAGGTATTTGTTCCAAACCAGCTTAGCATAATGTGATTCATTAGTAAAGTCTTGGAGCTGTTAGAGAACACATTAATCTTCTGTCATGTTCATTTTGCCTTGTTTCAAAAGGAGGAGATCAGGTCTGTTGGCTAAAGCTGGGTGTCCACAACGGCTCTGCTTTTCCGTTCTAAATTAATTAGCCAAGGCACTGCCTGATCATCGGTGCGCTTTGACTCGTCAATTAAAATGCACTTGGCCCGGGTCCCATGCTGGGTGAAGCAGAAGCACAAAAGATCCAACAGAGGACAAGAGGAGATGGCCGGGCCAGGAAGCATGGCATAGCTGTACCTGTGCCAGCAGAGGAGGGCATGGGGCATGCCCAGAGTTACAGGATAACGCGCTGTGGGGATGGAAGGGCCTTGGGAAGTCACCGTGACACCTCCCCGACAGAAAGGGCTGTGCTGAAACCACTTCCTGAGCAATGTTTGCTTAAATCATGCTGATGATTAAAGTCTAGAACCTCATTAAGCGCCCTATTCTTGTGCTTCGTAGTCCTTAAAACAAGAAAAGTTCTCCACATGCACAGTGCAAGTTACCGGCTGCACTGTAGGCCCCCACCATCTCCATGCCCTCTTATACACAGCCTCTTCCTCTCTGTTTTTTCTGATCTTTCTTCACAATCCTCTGCTCCAAAGACCTCTGATGATATTTAATGCTCTCTAAAGGATTTTCCCTAATTAGCTTATGTAGAGTGAACAAAGCTGAACACAACAACATCTGCATACACAGGTGCTAGCTGAACTAAATAAAGTCATTGCACTTAGACATAAATGGGATGATATTCTCAATGCCACAGACCAGAATACTCCACAGAAATAATCTCAGCTGCACCCACCTACATCCACAGGTGGGTCAGAAGCAAAGGGCGATCAGAGACACCAAATAATGCTGAAGCATTAACAGGGGCTTGAGGCACTGCTCTAATGCACACAGCCCAGGAGAGCTTGGGTTCACAAGGCAACTCTTCTCAAAACAAGATGGCCATCCAGAATTAAAAAAGGGGGAAAAAAATAAAATCCTTCTGATCTCTTCTGACTCTTATAATTTTAATTTCCTGAAACAGCCAAGAAAAGCCTCCTTGTAATTTGACAGCGTTCTCTTCTGTGTTATAATACAGATTTAATAACTGCAAAGAGAGTGAGCCATACTAGACGTGAGATAAATTAAACTCTGCTCTTAATTATATCTCATTACTGCAGAGCAACCAAAAAAAACCATCATCTTTTCTTATGGACTTAAAGAACATATGAATTACTAAGCTGCCCAAAGAATAAATGTATAACTGATGTATTTGGTCATGAATAGGTTATAATCATATTATATTTTCAAAAGACAATCTTGTGAACTCATCCTATTAATGACTGCAGATAAACAAGTCCTGCTCAGAATGCCTCAAGCTAGAGCAGCATTGTCCGCTTTGGTTCATCTCTCAGCAGACATCATTTTATTTGCAAAAATGCAATTATTACCCACTAAGTATAATATCCAACAAAGCTGAAGTTTTCAAAATAATGTAGCATGATAAACTACTGAAATACTTACAGCTTTAATTAGATTTTTGTTTCTAATCATCCAAAAAAAAAGAAAATGGAGGATTCTAAGCAAACCTGATATTCATACAAATTCAAGTTAGACAAGCTAGCTGTGTTGTTGTGGGTTGTGTTGTTTTTTTTTTAACCAAGGTAATAAAAAAATGACTTAATGAGAATAATCATTCAAGACTTTTCCTGTAAACTTAATAAGAAAAGTGAACAGAACCTTAATGAAACAAGAAATGAGACTACAGGAAAAAGAAACACAATCGCGCTCCAGAAAAAGCTATAACAGGAGGTAAGTAATCAAAGATGTACATTGCTGATTAGATTAGGGAATATAATTAGTATAAACACTTCACCCATGAAAGGGCAGGAGATATTACTGTAAGTAGGAGGAAAATCTGCAGATGTCCTTCATGGCAACATTTCTTAGTCTTACAAGTTTTGCTCAGCACTGAGTATTTGATAGTGTGGGTGACAGACTTAAATGGAGGCTGAGGTGGTGTCACACAAACATGACTGTAGACACGGATATGCAATGGAAGTCAATGTCACCATTTCATCAAGTCAACAATAGGCTCATTTTTTTTTTGTCAGAATGCGATGAAGAAGATTCTGAGGGTATTCCCTCCAAGGGAAGGAAGCAAAGACCTTGATTCATTTTTGTAGGATGGACAACTGCAGCTTACTTCAGAAGTCTCTTTTCAACAAACCAGTCTTTTCATGGAAGCATCTGGCTTCCTTGGCAGATTTTGAGGCAACAGAGTAAGATTGGCAGAAGTGTCTTCCCCCTTGGTTTTCTGCTTCCAGCAGAAAGCAAAACCAGAACTTAAGAACGCCTGCAAACATTCCTCACAGGCACCATAATCCAGCTGCACCATGGTGCATTGGCCACCATGTGTCATGGAGAGCAACTCAGGCATCTTTCATGGAGCCCGGACCCAACTGTGGGCTTCCCTGTGGAGCAATACAATTGCACTTCTGAACTAGACCTTTACATCCCTAATGCTAATTGAGTAAGTTAATGCTAACTGGAGCCATAAAATTATCTTCTGACTGGATCCTGTACCATGCCTCTCAGTTCCGCATCTGAAAAATAATACAGCACAAGATAGCCTCAGCTTGGAACTGTATTTTCCTGCTAGGAACTTGGGTTATCTTTGCTGGTAACAAAGCAGTGCAGGGGCTTCATCAAGTTTATTTCAGTACACCACAGGCCACGTAGGGATGATGACACACAAAATGGTGGTCCCTTTTCCTACGTGTCTCTTATGATGGAGCCTGAGAAGAGCCAGCTGGAGTTGTGTTGCTATCATGGAAACCTTTGCTCGTCAGCTACATGATTTCTACAGGACTGTAAAAACAAATGCCACAATTTGTTTGCTATGCCTGGGGAAAAAACACACACCATTGCAGTGTTTGAACCTGAAGCTACAGGCAAACCCTTTGTAATGAGAACAAAATGCAAACCGTGTTGGAAGGAGTAACCAAGTTCCCTCGTTCTCTTTTTATTGTATTATTTAATGAAATGCTGTCGTTTGTCAGGCATGTATTGCTTTCTTAGGCATCCTACAACAACTTCTGCACTATCCACACACACCAGAGGAAACCAATATCAGCAGCCCTGTGCACTGAACCAGTCACACCTAAGAAAGTGCCCCTCCACATGTCAACTCCAGATGCTACAAGCCCACAGACACAAACATTTCAGAAGCTGTATCTGCCCTACCAATTATGATGTTATTCATCTTGCTGTGCTCCTTTACTGCCTCGCTCTGCAGCACACCCTGAATTTGATGAGCTGCTAAGTCAAATAGATCGAGGTAATCTTCCACTGGGTAGCGATCATGAAATCCATCCCTCAGACGAATGATTCCTAGAAACAGTGAAAAGAGAGAAGTTAGAAAAAAAATTAAAAATATATATATATATATAGCAGGGCAAGATTAACTGCTGGGTAGACGAAGACAGCTTCGTTAACATTTCTGGATCTGAGCCAGCTAACAGCAGCACAAAATTAGAGCCATGAAGTGTAACACTCAGATTCAAGTGCCAATAATGAAGTAGCTAAGATTCAAGATACTATACGATTAAGCCATAAATTCACAGAGATAGGAGATATCTTAAGTATTCTGTTTTATAGCTTCTGCATGAATAGCTTGTATTTATTTTCTTCTAAATTTAGCTTTTAGAATGAATATGAAAGACCAGATTCTGCTTTCATTTACATCAATGTGAACTGGAGTAATACAGACTCCCACTAGAGTTACTGTATTGAGACTAAAACCAGACTCTAATGCCAGATATGGAAACCAACACACACTCAACAAAATCAGAAAACTGGGAAATCATTCATGTGTTCCTCTTTCAGAAGTACGAAAGCAAGGCTCCATGTTGGCACCTTATTTTCTCCTCTCCCGCCTCATGCTCCAGGGCATGTTCAGTGCCACCAGCCTTCTCCCTGCCTGCACAGTGCTACAGATTGCCTTGATTTGTCATCACCCCACTTCTGTGAGTGGAAGCTGTGGCTAAGGGCCAGGAAAGAGAGACAGTCAAGCTGGGACAAAGTCCTGCCAAGCATCAGCCATCCCAGCAGAACAGGAAAGCGATGATTTGTGAAACGGGACCTTCCCAGGAGGGTTATTTGGCTTCAGCTGAAATTAGTCAGTCTTGTAAAAATCCTTGAATTAGAGAATGCCATAGAACAAAGAGACTTTCTTCTCCAGATAAGTGTTAGAAACTAAACAACTTAATAGCCAGCAACATAGGAGTCATACCCACAAGCTGGCTTTTAAAGGGGTCTGACTCAGTTTCACAGGTTAGCCCATTTGTTTTATTCTCCTTCCTGCCCAAATAGCAACCTTCAGGTGAAGTATTGCTGAGGCAGAGAGAAATGACAACAATTTAGTCTTTCTGAATGACAGACAGCCTAAGATGATCAACAGGTCATCTTTACAGACCTTCCTCCCACAAGATCCCAAGCTCTGCAAGCTTTCCTCATTCTTCAGCTTTAAAAAAAATAATGTCAAAAGATTTAATTATGTAAACGAAGATCTCATGGAAGACGCAATCTTTTACAGATGGCTTTGCTGATGGTCTCTGCAGCTCCACACCCAGAGACAAGCAGCATGGCACTCGCAGTGTCCAAATCTCAAATCCACTTTCCTCATTGATCTGACTTTCCGCCCTCAGCTCAGGAGATATTTCTTATCATTCACCTTCAGCCAGCCACTGCCTGTGCAGAATGAGCTCCTTCCCATGGGGCTCCGTGGTCACCACAATGCTTCTTGTTTGAGTTCACAATTCGCCCAGCTGCCCCATGCACACTGGTACCTGCAGCATCTCCAAAGTCAAAGTCAAAGAAAGCCCAGCTCACTGCTTTTGAGCTATTTTTGTGCTATGCTACATGTGAGCCACTTTCTCACGCCATTTGCAAAGAAAGAAAACACAAATCCTGAGAAGAAAGCAAAGCCATTTCTGTATAAGAAGTTAGAAATCCCAGATCCATGGCTGAGCCCTCCCCAGCAAGCAGCAAAGACCAAACTCCCTGCCCATAGGAGCTCAAGGGCTCTTCTGGGCTCCAAGGCAACACCACGTATAGGGGAAAGAACTGAAGGTAAAATCCCCAAATAAAGAACAGAGTCAGCACTGCAGGTGTCCCAGTCCCTCAGAAAGCAACCTTCTGTTGGCCATGGCAGATCATTAGGAGAGAGAGTTTCCTATTTCAAGGAAGCTTAGAAAAGCACCACAGGAAAGTAGTGATGTAGAGGCTTCATCACATCACAGAATGCTCTACTCTACAGTGTTAGGTTTTTCCTTGCTCCAAATGCAGTGTCTGCATTAAAGCACAACAAATCAGAAATAGAAGCAAAGATAGCGTCACTGAAAAATAACCAGTATCTTCCTCTTGGAAATGGTTATATCACTGAAAAACCTGTGAACTTTGATATCAGTGTCCTAGCTCTCAGTAGCTGGACCCAATCTCCATTACAGGGGGGAAAACACAAAGCCTGGGTGGAATAAACTGAGTACTAAGGAAAGCACTAAGCACACATCAAAGCCAAGAACCAAAATTGGACCTTCCGAGTCTCATCTAGTCTTTCACCACAAGATTGACCTGTGCTGGCACCCAGGGGAGAGAGAACATGAAGGACATAAACACTTCAGCCGGATAAAACGATGCACTCAGGCCCACAGCTCTCAGCCACCCTTTGAAGAGGCAACCACAAGAGATGGATGTGCCTTGCTTCAGTAGGCCATAACCTCAGCTGCTGTCTGCCTCTAGAGATGAAGAGTCATGTCATGAAATATTGACGCTACTCAGGAGAAAAAGCATTAAAAATACGTCCAGGTTCTTCGGTGGGAGGGAGCTGTCTCACGCAGAGCATTTGACTACAGCTGTAACACTAGCAAAGCTGCTACCAAAACCAGTTGTATTTTACTGAATCAGAAGGACTGAAGAGACCCATCAAATACCAACCCAGCACCATTCATTTAAGAAAGGCTTTACAGAAAAATGTTGCAAGGCAAAACCGTTACCGTTATTCTTTAAATCTCCTGTCACAACCTAGCTGTTATTCATAGAATCATAGAATGGCCTGGGTTGAAAAGGACCTCAAGATCATCGAGTTTCAAACCCCCTGCTGAGGGCAGGGTCACCAACCACTAGACCAGGCTGCCCAGAGCCACGTCCAGCCTGGCCTTGAAAGCCTCCAGGGATGGGGCATCCACAACCTCCCTGGGCAACCTGGGTGCGTCACCACCCTTTGAGTGAAAAACTTCCTCCTAATATCTAACCTACATCTCCACTGTCTCAGTTTAAAACCATTCCCTTTTGTCCTATCGCTATCCACCCTCATGAACAATCGTTCCCCCTCCTGTTTATATGCTCCCTTCAAGTATTGGAAGGCCACAATGAGGTCTCCCCGGAGCCTTCTCTTCTCCAAGCCCAGTTCCCTCCACCTTTCCTCATAGGAGAGGTGCTCCAGCCCTCTGATCATCTTGGTGGCCTCCTCTGAACTCGTTCCAAGAGCTCCACGTCTTTCTTGTGCTACAGGCCCCAGGCCTGGACACAGTACTCCAGATGGGGCCTCACAAGAGCCAAGTAGAGGGGGACCACCACCTCCCTCTCCCTGCTGGCCACTCCTCTTTTAATGCAGCCCAGAACATAGTTGGCCTTCCAGGCTGCCAGCACACACTGCTGGCTCACGTCCAGCTTCTCATCCACCAGGACCCCCAAGTCCTTCTCTGCAGGGCTGCTGTTGAGGATTTCTTCCCCCAGTTTGTATAAATACCTGGGATTGCCCCAGCCCAAGTGCAGCACCTTGTATTTGGCCTTGTTGAACCTCATTAGGTTCTTGTGGGCCCACTTCTCCAGCCTGTCCAGATCCCTCTGGATGGCTTCCCTTTCCTCCAATGTATCGACTGCACCACTCAGCTTGGTGTCATTTGCAAACTTGCTGAGGGTGCACTCAATCCCATCACTTTGTCACTGATAAAAATGTTGAAGAGCACCAGTCCCAAGACTGAGCCTTGGGGGACAACACTCGTGACCGGCCTCCACCCTGACGTAGAACCATTAATCACAACCCTTTGGCTGCAACCAGCCAACCAGTTCTTAATCCACCAATTCTTCTTGCTTTTAGAAAACAGCACTGGTTTCATCCATATTTTTTCTCTAGATTTTCCAAACCACTGCTAACGAACCAGATGAAATGTGCAACATCTCAAAAGGTTTAACCCAAAATACCATCAAACAAAAGCAGGCTAGAACCTGTCAAGCATTTGTCACCTGGATATCTATTTAACTATTAACTTCAAGGTAAGTCAACATGCAACAAATCCAACAAACTCATCCCAGATACATACAAGAAGCATCAAAGAGACAGCTCTCCTGAATACCAGAGGGCACGCTGACTCACCAAAGCGCTTCCTCGTCCACCAGTGCGGCTCCTTGATGGCTGAGAACCGAACATCAGGGTGCAGCCGGAGCCTGTCGTACAGGTCCGTCGTCCCACACTTGGGCTGCCCAATGATGTAGAAGTGGGGCAGACAGCGCAGCCGGTAGTGTTTGTCCTTGTAATGGTACAAGTGGTTCCAAAATACCTTCCTGAGGTAATCGAAAATGGTTCGAAAACGCTTTGAATACAGTGCATAGGAGTTTGTTGTATAAGGGTCTGTGGTTGTGTTTCCTCTGTACTCTTCATACCAACAAGGATTCTTGCTATTTGGAAGGAATTTATTAGGAATTACTGAAAACATCTGCAACATAAAGAACAACAATTTCAGTAAAGGCAGCAAAAAAATTGGCAATTACATTTATTTTTAACTTAGCACAGTAAGCAAACAACAGAAACAATATTTGGACGTAACTCCTTAGTTTTAACAAAAATAACTTTTTTTTCTGGTGGCATTGGAACCAAATCCAGTGCAAACAGTCAGACTGGGAGAGGAATACAATGGGAAATGCTTTGATTTTAAGGCCAGAAGGCAGATCCACACTTCCCCACCTCACTGCCACCCCAGGAATTAATTTTTCAAGTCAAAGTTGTAATGTTCAGATTAACTTCCAGTCATTAACTCTGAAGTACAAAGTTTGCAACATCCAGCTTTTTCAGGAATGCATACTACTGACAGAAAGGCTGCTTTCTTATTTATCATTTCAGGTTGCTGGCAGATGTGACTAACTCAGAATGACTTTGAGTGAGACAAGGTTCTCAATTCAATTAGATTGTACAGCTGTCGGAAGACTGCCTGATTTTTCGTTTCAGGTGTCAAGATCGTTTAGACAGCCCATCCATTTTGCCTGTGACTCAGAAGGATGTGGTCTGTAATATCAGCTTTTCAGCAGGCGTAAATCAGGAGGCTCTGGGTGGTGTGAATCACAATGCAAACATCAGAGCAGCTGCACTGTTTTTGTCTCAGAAGATTGACCCCAAATCCTCAAAATAAACCAGTATACAGCAGTTTCAGATGCGTTAATTTATACTTACATGTGGCTCTTGTTTCCTCAGCTCTTCTAAACCAGGGCGCTGTCTCGTTATGAACTCTATCTTTGAAGTAATAGTGTCAATAATTAATTTAATGCTTGGATAATCCTTTACGTATGAAATATTAATTTTAGAAGGCTGGTAATGGTCTTTCATGTCACTAAGGCTTTCATTGTCCATTAAGCTTGGATTGCTAGTAAAAGCTCCGTAATGGAAGGGAGATGGTATTAACAACAGGCCGTGCTTGGCTCCTGTCAGTACATAGGATGCCATCACTAGAGTCATTATAATCAACCCAAATATTAAGCTGCATAGCTTCCCCTTCTTCAAGCAGAAAAATCCATTCCAGCTTTCACTGTGATCAGTCCTTACTTCCAAAACTGCAAGCAACTTCATCTGCTTGCTATCAGCGTACAAAGGGATTCTATTTTCTTCTTTGCAAACAGGACACTTCTGGTTATTGTGGCTATGGCCGCGGCATCTGAAACACTGTCTGTGCAAGTCATTTGGTAATAAGTGTATGCAACAATTAATGCAATGCCTCATATTAATACTGTTAAACTCCTGTATTAACAAGCCAAGGACAGCCACAAAAACGTTTCTGAAGCGTGAGTCATCTTCTGCAAGACTGAAATTATTTAATTCCTTGAATGATTCTATGAATTCTCTGCAACATAAAAGGGCAGGTTCAAACCAGAATAGTTAGAAGCACTCCAAAAGCGACATGTGGCATATGCAGAAAAAAGAATACCAGCTACAAAAATAGATGTACTGTGGACGTGGTTTCCAAGAATTTGGCTCAGGAGGAGGAACGTGGCAAAGTGAGAATCAGCTGCACCATTGGCTCAAGTTTTTCCCATTGAACAAAATGGGAAAGAAGAAAAATTGTTACGTAGTGTGAAACTCTGCAAAAAATAAAATGAATTCATTGTCTTCTGATTTATACTGGAATAGGCAAATGCGGGTAGAAATTCCCAGATATTCTTAAAGCACTCAGATTCCAAACCAGGCTGCTGCTCCTGGAAGCTTCATTGTCCCAGAGATGTTCTCAAGGATCTGTGTTGTGCAACCTAAGGAAACAAAGCCACATACATTGTCACACAGAAGAGCAAACTGAGTAATACCTACATTCACCTTCGTTTGAGGTTATGGCAGGACTACAATCCATCACCAGTAATTTCACACTAGCACTTGCTAGTGTGAAATGCTAAGTACATTAATTACAGCACTCGTGATATTAAACCTGGGAAATGCTTGGCTTCAGGTCCACAATGGGTTGCTGTTTCTTTGCATTCACACTCCTGTCCACATCAGCAAATAGTTGTAGCAGCCACAGGTAACACCACTGTCTTTCCTTCATCTGCTCACTGACCTCTGTAACAGCTTTTAATCTGCTTTTTTTGGGTAGCGGCTAGTAACACAGGTTAAATTCTCACACTCTCTGCATGACAGCCTGACATTAACTTCCCTGAAATGAGGCAAGAACCCAGGTCAGAGGATGAGGCAGGGACAAGACAACAGTCTGCTTTCAAGTACATAGGGAAGAAGGTTGAACAACAGCCAACCAAAGAAGCCACAAAGCAAGCATTCAGTAAATTGAAGGGCTAAAACATAGACATAAGCAAAAAGCTTACATCAGGATCTCTGGCTTCTGGACCTAATGGTTCTGGGACAAGAGCAACTACCAGTAACAGAGAGAAGCCAGCAAGACGCTTTCAGCATTACTTGTCAAATATACCTTGAAAACATATCGCTCAATAAAAACATCGAGACGTTAGTTAAATGAAATGTATGATCAGCACAGCAAGTTCAAGACAAGGCCCTGACCCAGCAAATACTCTCAAATGCCAGCACTTTGGTACAGGAAGGTTGTGCAGGAACCACTCAAGTGGATGTTCCCTTGCTCCAAGGACTTGAACACTCATGGGTGCAACAGAGACCTCCCCACCCATTCAGGCTGAAGGACCCTGCTGCACAGAGCACGTGCCATCCACTGCTACACACTTCCTCACCGCAGTTGCTCACAGCCAAAAAGTGGCCAGAGGTGTTTAGAATTTTTTGTGCCAACCTTTGTGCTTATGCTTGGCATTGCAGGCAGAACTCTGAGCAGACACTTAAATGCACAACCAAGCCATCAGCCTTCCAAGGGATGGTCATAATTAAAGCACAGTTAGGTGTAGTTCCTCAAGATTTTCTGAAGCGTATTAAATCCCTCACTGGGACTATCCACATTTTTCAGATCAAAAGAAAATCTCTGTATTGAGAAGACAAATGATCAAATACAAAAGTTGACAGATGATATATGTGCCTCAGTATTCTAGGTAACACTTACATTTCTATTTCTGAGAATCCTAAGAATTACTTCGGTTTGGAAACTAAAGACAGGAAATATTTTAAAGCAATTTTGAAAAGCCAAAAATGAAGCAGCAAACTTAAGAAGAGCTGAAAAGGAAAATAAAGGATGCTGAAAATTTAAGGAGCAATTGTAACATATGCCTCTGAAGTTCAACATTTATTTTGGCTTTTGCCACTTGATATAGATAGAATGGCTCCATCACTTTGACACCCTTTGTCCATCCCCATGGAGACATCCGTGAGAGCAGAGATCCACTCCCCCCACTACCTCCGTTCCTCAGCATCAACATAACAACAAAGGGAGAGAAGGATCGAAGACTAAAGTGGGAAAAAGGTCAGCAGTTCTTCAAATCACAGACCAGCAGAGATGGGAAGGGGCCACTGGAGATCACCTAGTCCAACGCCATGACACGGACAGTCCCAGTTGCTGGAGAGATGGAGGACGAGGAAGGGCAGTTCTGGCAACAAGAGAAGAAAGTTTCCACTTTGCCAGTCAGCTGTTCAGGTGGCAATACATCACCTGAGCAGATATTTTCACAGAGGAAGAAAAGTTGGTGGGAAGAGTCTGAAGGAGGGCTGATACGGCTATCATCCATGAAGCCTGAATAGAGGTTCCAAGAGAGGAAATCATGAAAACAGAAACAGATCCATAAAGAGATCAAAAACAAGAAGAGGAGATGGAAACAAGGGCCCCAATAAGAAAAGGGAGGTAAAAGAAGTAACTTCTTAAAAAAAAAAAAAATGAGCAAAGAGCAGACAGCAGGTTATGCTGGTAGTTATAAGATCCGAGCAGCCAGAAAGAACCATGCAGCATCAGTACAATTAAACATACTAGGTGTTACATGTGTGCCTTTGTGCAGTCCTTCCTCCCCAAACTCATCCACTTTGACACACAGCCCATATCTCAGAGAGACCAGTCACTAAGCACTACTAAAAGAAAAATCTATTTTATATTCCTATTCTTCTAATAAGGACCCAAAACTCTCTTGGTGTTAGTAGCTGAACAGATTGATCTGAGACACTCCTGCACAATCAATTCAAGGTTTGGGTACTTGACATTAATTCTCAAACTTCTTAAAAGAGCCATCGGAGATGCATTAATGGATCCAGAGCACAGGATCATACAAATGCTGCATGAGCTTCTCCGTACAATTTTATGTCCATTTGCATGTTAATAAAATGGACTGGAATTTACTGAACCCTCATCAGGTGTAGTGAATATATTATAAACTCAAAGAAAAATCTTGCTAACTACATCTTTGCAAGTTGAGGGAAATGCTTTATGGGGAAGGTGATACAAGGGCAAAAGAGAAAAGAAATATGCTTAGGCTACAGCATAACTGAGACCTTAATCACACCAGGGAAAATTTGAAGTGCCACCAGCAACCATAACTCTGCCAGCTTACACACTGCAACAAGCTGCTTCATTAGATGATCTCTGAAGACCTACCACAGGGCAGTATGACATTACTCAGCTAATAGGACACAGGGAGGTGGAATTGTAACTGTTAGTTGCAGACTTACATTTTGTGTGCTTTCCCACTGTCGTGTTCATGTCATAAAACTCCACTGTAATAAACACATGAAAGCCAGGATATAATTCCCTACAGCCATTCCCTTTCTTTACCAAGAAGTTTTAATTAAATTCATTCCCCATTCTTTCACTGGGCAGTGCAGGATGCACAGCAGGATTTTCCCCAGCATAATCAGCCCAAGCTTTCCTCATTCATCCCACAAAACCAAGCAATCCAAAGCATCTTTTTGTCATTTCTTCCATTCAACATTTCCAGCAGTTGTAATCACAGGCAAAGTTTACCTTTTTTGTATGTCAATACTGACTGAAGTAGGATGTGAACTGCAGACAGAAGCAAGTCTGTCAGACTTGAGTTGGTAATAAACCATTTATGTCTTTTTATTTTAGTTGCAAAACTGCTGTCGGTTCACTGGCAGAATATTACACTCTTTACACAACAAGCAGCGTCTTTGTACATTCTTGAATAATGTAGCATGTAATTTCCTCTTGTTGAGATGAATGGTGAATTATTTATGATCATGTCTATGCATGTAAATATATACCAGCTGACGAAGCAGGAATCTACAGAAGCCTTTTCAAGTGCCTTGGCCAAATCAACCCTCCTCTTAAAAATGAGAATATCTGGGGGATCTCCTAATTAGGAGACACAGATATAATAGAGAGATGACACATCAGAATGGGAAAAAAAAAAAAGCTGTTCTTTCATGTATCTCAAATTTCAGTAAACTACTGCTGAAACCAACAGGTCCTGCATCATTTCTTTAAACTGAAGCAGACTCGAGCTTGTATAGATAGCAGAGGATTTAATAGGAGTATTAAAAACAGATTTTGTCTTGCTAGTTTCCCTGTACAACTCCTTATTTACATAAAACTGCCCCATACTGCCCATGCTGGGCAGCCAGAAGACTGAATATGGAGTATCCATCATGTCTTACTTATTGCCCAAAGGGCAGCTAAATAGGATAAAAAGATAGATCCCACCAGGAACAAAACACGCCAGATTTTTCATTATTCACATATTTTCAAATGCTATCTAGAAAATACTTGAAATTTTGTTCTATTTCTTTTAAATAAAGATTTAATATAATCCTCCTCCTTTCTTTTAAAGGATTGTAAGGAAAGAATAATCAAAGTGACTATGAAAAGAAATTACTTTCATATGCTCAGTCATATAACCAAAATCCTCTTCCTTGATGAATAAGATAAACCAGATGGAATAGATTTTAAACATGCACACACATCTCCTTGACATCTCAGCGTGTGACTTCTACTTTTCAGGTCACCAGTCTTCATTTTTAATGCACTTTTTCTTTTTTCATATTTATTTAAAATGAAGACAAAACAAATTTTTGCTACTATGCTTAATTCTAAATTTTCTACTAGCCTTGTTACTTTTTAGATATGCTCAGCTTTTCCTGCTGCCACATCAAAGAGTGACATACCGCGAACCCACAGTAAACACACTTCAAGTAGACCAGTAACATATTTCCCAGTTTGATGTATAACAGTTTTTCTCTGTTTGATATCAGTGGAGCCACATTACTTTGTTTCCTTTCTTCACACAATATAATTAAAATGTGGATCTCATCAAGGCCAAAAGTTTGAATGCATTTAGAAGACATTAAACAATTAGCGGAGAATAAATCTATTGATGGTTGCTTCCCCCAATACCCACAAGCTTGAAGAGTTGGGGCTGGGAGAAATCTATAAATACCTGCTCGTACATTCTTTCACTGAGCAAGGCCATGCTCACTACTGGCCATGACCAGAGGCAGGAGCCAGGGACAGAGACATTGGTGCCATTGGAAGATGTAACCTGGGAAGGTTGTCCTATTGGGCAAGTCACAACCTGAAAACTTCTAAGATGAATTACAAAACCATCCACCAACTCATAGGCCAGACGAGGGGAAATCCAGCCAAAGAACATTCCTCAGATACCTCCCACAGATGAGCTCTGCAGTCTCACCAAATGACATTGTCTCTTTTTTCTCTATCTGATTTCCTATTACCACCTGTCCCAGGCACGCTAAGGTTTTGTCTGCTGATGTGCTTTTTACACCTGAGAAAAAAAGGTTTTTTTCTGCAAGGGATGTTCTTAATATCAGGTTGAGTATTAGGAAAAAAATCTTCTCAGGAAGAGCATAACGCATTGGAACAGGCTGCCCAGGGAGGTGTTCCAGAACGGTGGAGATGTGGCACTGAGGGACATGGTTAGTGGGCAATACTGTTCCATCCATGGTTTCCTGATTGTTTTCAGCAGCCTGGATAAATACTCTCTCTACCCAAGTGCTTTCCCTGCAGAAGATCAGTGCAATTCAAGTTCTCAGTTTGTGCTTTTAATGTTTTTTGAGATCTCAGAGCAAAGCTGTTCCTACATCCTCCAGGAATGCTCCAGATACGAGTTTACCTCTGGTGAGAGCTCATGCCTGGAGCTCCTGTGCAGCTGCAATGAAATGTGGGGCTTTAAGAGAAACAGCTTGCAACCATATCATGATAAGGAGCGGCCAGGCACTGGAACGGGCTGCCTCGGGAGGTGGTAGAGTCACTGTTCCTGGAGGCGTTCAATAAGTATTTAGATGTTGTACTGAGGGGCATGGTTTAGTGGGGAAATATTGATGGTATGTAGACGGTTGGACTGGATGACCTTGGAGGTCTTCTCCAACCTTGGTGATTCTGTGATTCTATGATCAACTTCCATGACTCATATGAAGAGAGAAAGAAACAAGAAAAGGCAGAGTGAGGCTGGTACCATGAAATCATCATGAAATTTTCATATAAGAAAAATAATTGATACTCCAAGCATTGCAGCACAATCGCATCATTTCTTTCCCATTCCCTCATTGCCCATTGACCCACTAGCCTTTTCCCATACAAGCTTACTGAAAAGGACAAGGATTGGCCAAGATTAGAGGCTGCACAAAGGTTTTGCTCTTGAACACAGTCTCATCAGGGCAAGCCAAGGTATTTGTACAAGCAGTGCAAGGAAGTTCATCCTGTCAGTGGGCAGGAGGTACCCGTTCAATAAACACACAGTACAAGTAATAAAAACTGGGTCTATAGGAAAGAAAACAAGCTCAGGAAAGGAGAGGAATAATTGTGGATTTACTCTGTCCTGCTTATTGTACACATTTTGCTGCTCAAGTTAGCACTTCTGGAAATAAACTTTGCCTGAACTCTCTCCTATTTACCTCAAAGAAATCAAACAGCTGCCAAAAAAAATGATAAGTCAATAAAATGAGAATCTTGATTCACTGATCTCTGAAACCTCCTTGCAAGACATATAAATAACTGTAAAATAAAAGAATAATTTAAGAATGCTGTCGCAGAGGTTTAGAAAAGCTCAGTAGCCTTTTGCAGATTGAAGTTGTGTAGCTCCTCCATTTGCTTAAAAACATTAATATGTATGTTAATATATATACATGCAACTGCCAAGAAATGACATCAAGCCACCACAGATGTTTTTAAGGCAATCACTTGAGAAACAGTTGCAGTTTAAAAGCCAGAATATAGTGGTCATAACTCATGATTATACATTCAGTCTGTTGAACAACTGCTGAACACTTGTTTAAGAGCACAATACTTTTTAAAGGATGCAGCCCTGAAGCCTTTAGAGCCAAAGCAAACCTCCTGAATCACCACTAAATCACCAATCTTGCCTAAACAATAACTGTGGCTTCTTTTCTAACACAGATGGTTTATCCCTCAAGATCTAATCCAAACAGGCTCTGCTCCTTACTCATCAATGGACTTCCCAAGAAAATGCAAGAAGGGAACAAACAAAACCCTCTATTTGCAAAAATCAGCAAACTCTCTAAAATCAGAGTAACAGCAGTATTTTCAATCAAATAAAGACCCACTCTTGTTAGTCCTGCGGTGCTCAGGAAATAGTTACTAGGCTTGAGTCACCACTTAACAAAGGCATTAATGCTGCCGGAGTAAAGAGATTATCAGAAGCAAGGAGAAAGGGGGATGTGGGGAGAGGAGCAGCAGACTGTCCTGGAGCAGCTACAGGGGAATGCCTTCCCCACAAACCCATCACCGTAACTGAAGCCTCCTGCAGGTTCCTGGAAGTGATGCAGGCACCACTTCTTGCTGCTGTATCTGCACGTTCTGACGTGTTATCGTTTGATTTGCCTTGAAAATGTGAAAATAATTATTCAGCTTGATATTGCCCACTTTTAAATTAATTAAACTATTTTTCAATAGAAAAAAAATCACTAAAAATTTCAACAACAACAAAAATGCATCTTTGCATTTCACCTGATTTACACTGACCTAGAATCAGACCCATTGTTTCTTTAAGTGCAAATCAAAATGTCCAGACAGAAAAACCAAACAGATCTGAGGACAGCCAGCCTCTGTCCTAATGATAAACATCAAAGCACATCATGGTCTCTCAGTTAGACCTAAACTAGCATTAAGGTTTAGAAGGCAAGGGCTGCATTCCTCCACATTTAAAGCAGGGATGAGGCTTAGTCAGTAGTTGCCGCAGACCTACACAAGGTCATTTTCCAAAAGCAACTCCCATGCAAGATTTATATCAAAAATGAGAGCTGAAGAGAAGTGTGGAGTCTTCGGGCATCATCTGCAATGAAAACCCTAAAAGAAGAAAACCCACCACCATGAGCCACTAGCATGGCATGCCCCAGGCATGGAGAACCCCTCACCCTGCATCCAGATGGTCTCACACTGCTGCGTTTAAGTCACTCCTCCCCTCCAACTACAGAGCAAAATGCTGTTCTCACGTATTTATAAGGATAACTCGGAGCAGAATTTTGCCTACAGTGCTCACTGGCTGCTCAGTGCTTGATCAAAGCATGTCGCCCGTGATGTGCAGCATCTCCAGTAATTCATCCTTTCATTTCACTTATTTTCTATTTATCTTGAACAGTGGCTTGTTAGAGAATTACTAACAGATTTATACTGATTATGGAAAAAGTTGTGCATTGTAGAAAAACTTAATCTTTACATTAACTGCGGCAGTGCATGCCTTCTCACAGAAGAGCCATTTTAAGTCTGAATCTGGCTTAAAACATTATGAACAGTCAAAGTTCAGTATCTTTTTTCATTCTTGTTATTACTCACCGGTTACTGTAAGCAACCTCCTGACATAGCCTACACAGTTCTTGAGGTCATTCCACAAAAACAGAGAAAGTGATACATCCTTTCTGTATGGCTCACAGATTCCCAAAAATACGGAATCAGATTTAAAAGTTGTGGCATTCAGAATTCAAGCAGAAATCAGATCTATTTAACAGCTATCAAAGCAGTCGGCCCCTCAACTGAGTGTGACCAAATCACCACAAGCCAGAAGAGATGCAAAATACTGGTGTTAACAGCAATTAAATTTTATCCCTTGCTGAAAGAAAGCCATGTTTTCTTCAATCTACAGAAAGATATTCACTGTAAACAACCAGATCAAAATAGACAGGTGGTTAAACCACTCAGTGATTTAATATCACTGAGAATTCTTCAGGTTGGATTTGCCATATTCATTTTCTTTCGTTATGAAGCAAAAGGAAAAGAACCAAGGAGCTTGTGGTAGAGGCAAAGGGAACACTCAAAATACAGCTTCAGGCACAGCAGAAGCTATGAGTCTGGCTGTGCCATGAGTGTTTTTATTACATATTTAATAAGATTAAACAGCTCTTGAAGTTTTATTTTCAGCACAGGATATCACAGTACTTCATGATGACAAAACTTCTTGCCTACACACACTTTCGAGGAATAAATCACACTATCATCCTGCAAATCAGCAGCATTCCCATGAAAAGCACTAATTAAACACAGAAACATGAAACACAAGGGCTTAATCTGATACAGGACTCTTCCACTCCAAGTATTTTTATCATCAAAATCCAGGAGGTGGGGGGAGGCAGGTGGGAAAAGCTTTCATATCTAAATACAGCTCCCATACACCCTGCAGTTGGGCTGTAATCAAAAACAAATAAGTACTTATCTTCAGAAAGCTCTGGAGGCAAAGAGCTGCTGCAGTACTGGAAGAATTCACTTACCAAACGCAGGCTATTTTTTCTCATGCACTTCTTTCTGGCTGCTGTCCATCCCACTTTCTTTTCAGACTCCCAAGCTTCTTGTCTAGGTCTCTGGACAGGCACTGCTGTGATTCACTTAAAAGTGCCCTTCTGGAGCAACTCGCTCAACAGGGATATGCCTTTTGCATTCCTGCAAAGCTGGTTTTGGTGAGGACAGCGTGCTTGTTTCCATCACCTTATCTGACCATGCGAAAATTGCTCTCTGTGCTCACACCAGGGCACCAAACTGTCCTGATACGGTAAGTACAGAACACACAGATACTAAGCAGTGAGTGCTTCCAAGCCATTAACAGTGAAGCTCAGCAGCAAGCTTGGGTCACGCTCTTTCTTTCACCAAAGAACAAGACTGCATGGCTGTGCAGCCCTCAAGGCAGTCAGACAGCACACAGCAAAACCCTGGGCAGATAACAGCTCTCCTTGCTCACTGGGCAAGTGCCAATCCTAAAACTGCAGTACACATAATCCACAGCAATGGTAACCTGGAAGGAGGAGACATCCCCAATGCTGTCCTGTCATTCCTGAGTCAAGCAAACAGAATTTCTCCCCTGCTTTCTAATATTCTAATGAAAGCGGACAGGTCGGCCTGTTCTTGTCCTCAGATCATAGTATCATTTTGTAACAGCCTCCACGACCAAACTTCACAGAATCATTAAAACTTCATAGAAACATTAAGGTTGGAAAAAGACCTCTCAGATCCCCAAGTCCAACCCCAAGCCATCCCACCATGCCCACTGCCCATGTACCTCAGTGCCACATCTCCACTGCTCTGGAACATCTCCAGGGACGGTGACCCCATCGCTCCTCGGGCAGCTGTGCCAGTGCCTCACCAGTCTTTCAGAGAAGAAAATTTTCCTAACATCCAACCATTCTACTTCCTTCCAAGACTTAACATGTTAAATATAGACATCCTAATGGCAGAGATATACAAATTTAGATTATAGTGCAGTCTCATGCCATTTACCAGACTGTATAAACAAGAGTATGATTAATGCAGTGAAGCAAGTAAAAGTCTGTTGTCAAAGCTTTTGTAAAAATAACATCTCTGAAGTCCACATTATTAGAGCATTAACCTGCAGAAGCAATGCTGCTTGTATCTGCTTGCACATTCCAAAACTCATTCAAAAACAAGCATTTCCAGGGCGTGTTCAACCAGTCTAATTTTAACCTAGCAGCTTTATAAATTTATACTGGGTGGCAAGCCAAATTGAGTATCCATTTGGCAACTTCATACTTCTGTTTTCCCCCCCCAAACAGCAAAACTGCGTTTGAGCTGAAACTCACACCTAAGGATCCACTTCAGAAAATCAGAAATCAGAAGAGATGAAATTCATCAGTAAAGTAGATGCCAGAGATCTACACTCAATCTGGTCAACACTGGAGAGTCATCTGTTAGGAGCAGCCAAAAGACAAGCCATGTCCTTGGAAAGACTATTTCTTTGCATTGGTTGCAACATGAGATTTGATTGACTGCCTCAGATTTAGGCTCATGCCATCCACACCCCTAAGGTGAGATGTACAACAAAGTTTTACTGTGCTGAAGAGAAATAAATCTTCACATTCAGAGCGTCTGCAGACTCTTATTCAAGAAAGAGATGCAGATTGAGTATAGCACAGCTGAATTTGCAGGAAGAGATCTTTCAGTGCTGAAGAGTTATTTTCAGCACTGGTCTTTGTCTCCTGCATTGATTATGGGTCCAGAACCAACACGTGGGAGATAAATGTTCTCCGGGTATTTCCAATGGTCTTGCCAAGCATTTTTAGCCTCAGCATGCTGCAAAACAGTGGGCATTCACAGTTATGTTACTCTGATTACCATCTTGTTCTTTTTACACATTTGATTTTACTTGATTTTAGCAGCTGCTACCTCAAGTTGATTTAAAGTGAGAAACATATTCTTTCCACCATCTGAAACCTAATACTTTCTGTCACTTCACAAATGGTAGGCAGTAGGAATGGCTAAAACTTGTGAGCTGTGAGAGATCAGCTGCTAATTTAAGGATGCCTTTGAGGGATGAATAACATTATATGGAATAAATAGAACATGCAGAATATGATGCCTTCAGTACCCGTTCATCTTATGGTTTGGTAAAATTTATCTGCTTGCAATAGTACAACAAAAGGATATCTACTAGAATCCATTTGATACACCTTCATGCTTCAATAAATAAGCAGCCTTTCTGAAGAGAATTTGTTGATGCAATACTTAAACACAATATTGTTCTGACAACTCTAGAGTGTATGCTACCAGTTGCTCTTCTGATTTTTAATGACTGGAAAAGGGATTTTCCTCCACCTCCAAACTGAATTTTCTCCATAAACTTGGTTATCTTAACCCTGTCATCTGAAATTTGCCATCGTGACTCATATATGGTACCTTCTCCATGAGACGTGCATTAAAACGGATGGAAAAACATTTCTCATCTGCACGTAAGTACCGTGTAAGTACTTCTTCATGAATAGGGCATTTCATCTTTCATCTAGTGCTGAGTGCATGAAAGGAAACATACACAGCTGCATCCTGAAAAGACAAACTGAGTACTGGAGTCTGTCATTAAAGTTTCTTGTAAATTCAAACAAAAATTAGTCAACAGAAACTATTCATTGATACCAGATCACAACTGTGGCTTTGTCTCAATACTTAAAGAAATAAAATAAGTGTTCCAAGAGTAGCAGTAACTTTCATAAATGTTCAACAATTTACATTCTTTAAGTGACGATACAGCAGATAAATCTCAGTCAGTGAAAGTACCAAGAAAGTACACATTTGCTCCAAGCTGAAGTCAGTTCAGGGCCTGAAAAGGTCCAAGTATCATCCAGTACGTGCTAATTAGTTATCTCTGTAAGCATAACATGGTACCACCACCTAAAATTCCTCCAGGTAACTTGTGGCTACAGCTAATTAGGCAATTAGGTTTTTTGATGGATTACATAGTTTTCAGTGTCTTAGGAAAGTGTTTATCCTGGCATACGTCAAGCAACATTTCCTTCCAAAGCCTTCTACTGATCCTCCTAAGCACTTCACCAAAGGCTTAGCCCATGCTGTTCATCTATGCCACATGTGCTTTAACTACACAGAAGTGATACTAATTTCTACCAACCAGCTTACGAGATGCTCTCTTTCTGGAAAAGCCTTGTATGGCTGCTATCTGTTAACCATTGATAGCAACGTGTAACTTCAGCAGCAGAGCACGTGATGGATGTGGAACCTAATGCCATTTGATAATGGCTTAAACGCTCGTTATCATCCTCTCATTTCTTCAGATAATCACAGCTAAAGGATAACACTCAGACCACAAACTTAAGAGGAAATTCAAATATCTTCATTTGCCAATACCTACTACTACTACTGGAAAGAAAACACTCTTTTATCAGCCTCTCACAAATTCACTGCTCTTGAAGCAGCTTTCGTAGCTCAGTAAACTCCAGCCCAGTGATCTTGTAACTGCACAAAGATTCCAGTTTACAATGAAATAACAAATAAAACCGCGCTGTGTATGGGACCAACCTGTTCCCAGTAAGTACATGCTGTAATATCCAGAACAACAATACCATAAATCTGCTCCTCATCCACTGGGTCACTGGCTCCTTGGACTTGGCCATGTGCTCCTATAGATTCTGCCCGTGTTTGGTTTTGCTGTATTTGTTTTCCTCTTGGAAAGAACACAAGCACAAATGCGTTTGTGTGCTTTATGTCGCACTTAGCTGGAGTGCAGACTGTGAACAAGCAAGATAAAAATCTGAGAACTTTCTTTCCATGGAAAGAAACCAGGAAAAAAAAAAAAAGAGAACAAACACCACCTCTGCTTATGGATGAATGCACCAAGAAAAACCTGGCATGCATCCTCCACACCCTTCCTTTTCTGTAAGGTTTTCTCTAACATAAAGGCAGCATTTAGCACAGCAGTCCAGACAGTCTTTATCTGTGGCTCAGAGGTCAGCCAAGGCAAGCTCTCCAAGAGAATCTTTTCCCAATGGAGATGTCAAGTAATTAAGTCACATATGAAGGGCTCAACACTCACTTTTTAAAGCTGTGCATTGAGAACATGAAAAAAAACCTCACCCTTAACCCAGCCCTACTTGAGCACCAGGGGGAAGCTCAGAAGAGGACAGAGCTTCCTTTAGACACTGCAGTCAAAATCAAGACCTGAAGTAGTTATGGAGCTCTGGTTCCACTTCCTGTAATGAATCATTTACTGAAGCAAGTCACAGAAAAATGGAAAGCGACACAAGTTCTAGCAACCAGCTTCTCAAGAACAGATGCGAGACTGAAATGAGAACACAAAAAGCTTAGTTTCTATTTCAATTTTTCTGCCATTAGAGTATTGACGTTACAAAACTCCAAAAAGAACGAGAAGCACCTCCATAAAACATCTCAAGAAATGTTTTGTGAGGGCCTATAAACTCCAACTTTAGCCAAATTAATGTATCTAATCAAAATCAGCTCCAGCAAAAGCACCTCCTAAGTGCTGAAATACATTTCCAGCTGTTAGCTTTCTTTTTTTCCCAATAGTATTTGCTCTTCCGCGAGTTAAAGACAATTCTTTGATTTTATGAGCTTAATGCAACACCTTAATTTAGGTTGTTAATGCATTCAAGGCCTTCAGACACCCAGGAGACTCAGATGGCATCAGGAGCATACTGATGCTTTAGGAGGGATATTTCTTTCTTTCTTTTTTTTTGTTTTTAATGTGAAATAAACTGTGAGTTCCTTAATATAAGTCTGCAGCAAGGACTACACTGAAATAAAAGCTTAAGAGGGTGTCTTAGGGCTAGAAGAGATGGCCTCCAAGCCCATTTATGGTTTCTAAGCACTACTATACAATATGAATAATGTCACCATGAAAAACCCCTAAAACACTGTCCATAAATGACAACACAAGCATTCTAGGAAAGCAGGGTTCATTTCTCAAGCAATACTCATGGCTACAAAGCAAGGATAAATAGAATGCGCGTGTGTTAGGCAGATAACGGTGTGGAAATATGCTTCAGTTATGGCGCATTTGGCAGTGAAAGTGCAAGCTATAGCTGATGCATCAAACTTCAGCTCCAGGGATGGCCCTTGTTTTAGTGCCTCAAGTCCAGAGAAATGTGAAAAATGGGCTCCGTGGTGACCTGCTCTATAAATAATGCTATTGAATTACGCCTCCAGCTTTATTAAGGGCACCAGAAGGAGTTTTATGGTTTCAGAAATACAGCATTGTACAACTTGGTTTGTGCTTGGTTTCCTTTAATGCTTTCCACCCTCAAGAATGCTGTTAACAAAACACTGCAGAAGGTTGTATCAATCATTGTCTTCCACAAAGATCACTCCACGCCCACACCTAAAGTCAGCAACATGCAATAAAGTGCCGCTAAACGCCACGACTCTCATCACAGCCCCAGGAGGGTGACTCAGCAGCCAGCAAGAGCCATCTCAGAAATAGCAGCCCCATGGCACAGAGGTGCAAAGCCAATCCTGTCACCCCTCTGTGTCTACAGACACCTCCAACACCAGGGCAGCCAGAGCCTCATCACCCACACGTGGGGGTCTCTCAATCCAAGCAGTGAGGCTGTCAGCCAAACTGGGCAGTTATTAAATCACTAAGTGCTTTGGTGCTCAACCCATGAGAACTCTCCACCTTTTGGCACTACCACTAGTGGTGCACCCAATGGGAAAAGATTTTCTAGTGGGCAAAAATGAAGCCTTCTGTAAAAGGCACTGTAAGTCACTCACCTGCTGCTTTTACAGCACCTAACCAGCGTGTGGAGAAATAAGGCAAGCTAGAAAGCCAACCATCCTAGTGCCACAGGAGAAATGACAGTCTCACCATTGACCATTCAATTTAATTTATAATTTTCCTCACTCATTTAAATCCTGGAAAATGCTTTCACTATCCAAAACTTTTGTAATCAAAGTAAGTGCCTCCACAAGTTCTGAATAATCTATAAATGCAGACAATTTCACAGTTGTCCTCACCAAGTGAAAAAATAAATTACATGCTGGTAATATTCTTCAGTTTATTTATTGCATAACTCAGTATCATAAATTAGACTTTGATAATAAAGCTAATCAAAACAAAGCCATACAATTATACATTTTTTCTTCCTTTGAAAATTATCCCTACATTTTCCTCATAGAGGATACTTGTACAGAGCTAAGCTAGGCCAGCAAAACCCATCTGGAAAAGACAAAATGCATCCTCCAGAAATGAACAATTAAAAACGTAAAGACAATATTCTCAGCTGCAAACACTTACGACTAAGCAGCAGACTTGGGGAGATGACAGAATGTACTAATGTGTACTCAGAGGTTTGATGAGACCCTCACGGTATGGACACCATTTTCTTTCATGGAGCATCACCCAGTAGCAGATGCCAGATGCGTTGCAGAGGTGCTCTTTGGTTTGTGGATAACAAAATGACTGAGTGCTGACATATTTCCTATATTGCCATATGGTGTAAAATGGTAGAAGTCCAAGAACAACCTAGATGTCCTTACTCACCATCTAGAATCCCACTACACAGGGATTGAGAGACACTAACAAAAATTCAGATAAGCATTGTACAAGATGGTCACTGGCAAACCAATCCCTAAATAAACCATCTAAGACAGCACTGAATCTCAGTTTGCCCTCGTTGCCACATTAAACCAGACAAATGTCAGTCTCTCTTCGCCATTAAAAGAATAAGCAGGTCATTTCTAGAAGGTAACGGTCAGGACGCGCCGCCTCCCGCAGCGCGGAGCATACAATGGGGTCACTGGGCCCAGCTGAGCGCCGCCCCCGGGCCCGCCCTGCCCGCGCTGGGCCGTCCCCCAGCCCGGCCGCGGGCGCAGGTGCCCTTTTCGGTACTACTGCAGCGAGTTCTGCAGCAAGGAAGCGAAACCCTCGGGCTCGTAAACAGCGCTCTGCTGAGACAGTGGAGCCCTTCATTAATATAATCAGTCTCATATTAGCTGCTAAAACACCAGTTTGCCCCATTTATTAGTCAACACCATTTCTCTTAAACAACCCTTTGTTCTTTGGTTTTGCTCAAGCACTGAAAAAGGGCAAAAAAAAAGTCTGTGTCATACACTCTTGCCTCCAGTTACTGAATACCATACTCAAGCGTATTTTTCATCACGGATGAAAAATGAAGGTAGGTAGTCTTTCACAACAGCTGCTCCTGAGGACCCCAAAGAAAAAGGTGAGAAACGACGTCGTTCACTTCAGACAATGGATTTATGCCTTCCAGTCTGCATGAGACACACACAACTATTATGACAGCAACCCAAAATGAAATTTAAGGTAGAAGAATTTAAAACATTAAAATCAAACAGAAACAAAATCAGAAAAGCACTAATTGCTCTCCAAAAAAATCCTGTTTTCAGTCTCTTTGCTTCAAGCCCAGTAACTTCAATTTCCACTTTCTCACAGCACTGCCTTTGGAAAGAACATAGAACCCAGAACATAAGCTCTTTGCTCAGCAGTGAGAATGAGCAATCAGCCATCATATCCTGCTCTCCGAGACAGCTTATGCTCATTGGGGTTGGGAGAATCAGTTGAGCACCAAGTGTCTCTTCTACAGTTTAGAACACATCTACCCATATGTACATTCTGCATTTAAGACTTAAAAACCGGATGATGAATTGCAGAGTTCTTTAACTGGATGCTGTTTTCTAATTTTAGAAGCGGCCCTTTCCCTGTCTTTGCATCCTTCCACCTTGTTTTCAGTCTCGCATGAGTTTTTGATCCATCTCACTGCTTTTAAATTGGCCAGAGATGAATAACAGGTAAACTCCTGGTTAAGGCATCTTTAATGATTGCACAGTTCATAATAAAAATCCATGTCCTTTCCATAAAATGTACATTCATCCTTCTGAAAATTCAGTAAGCCTATTAATTATGCTTTTAAGAAATGGATTTCAAAATGTCACTGCTGACATTTAAGGCTCATAAAAAATGCAAGTCTATCTTGTCTGTGAGAAACAGGTCCATACAATCTATTTTAAGATGAAAATATTTATTAAGAAAGGCACTTGCCAATTATGAATACAAACAGGAACAAACCCATTTAGAGCTGGTTGCTATCTTTCTTTTTTTAATCTCTACACACGAGGACACATTTCTCCCCAACACAGAGCACAAACTAAGTGACATCTGGTGGCTACAGGCTGTAATATAAGTAGGCAAGTCATGGCAATGCTGTTAACCATTTTGATTAAGTTTATTGCTTCCTAGTAAAGCTGTGAAGCTTCTTAGATGTTTTATTTATTTATTTTGACGTAGATACTTCCGAGACTCTCGTTTACTGTGATCCCCGGCAATGGTGACAACTGCTGTTAGCTAATTAAAGTGGGGTTGTCACATTCGCATCAGGAAAAGCAGGATTCTAAAAAGGAATTAGCAAGGCATGGCAAAACAGCACTGAGGTTTAGCCAAGCTACCCCAGTGCACATCGCAGAGCCAGGGCATAAGGAAAGGTTGCACACACACAATTTTGAGAAAGAAATCATTCAAAGCACTCTAATTAATTAATACTAGCTCAGATTTTTCCAAACTGTTAGATTTTGTATTGTTAGCTTTAAAACCAGAAGAAATAGATATGATTGTTATGCTGGGTTTAGCAACGTACTGGTAACTAAACCTGTAACAAACCTGGAAGTCTTTCCTCTTTTCATCCCTTCTCAATCCTCAGCGGTGGTCACATCTAATCCATCCATGCCCTCTGCACCTACACCTGCAGTCCAGGTGAGGCAATTAGAGCTGCCCTTCCAACTCCTGCAGCCAGAAACATCTTTCCCTTTCAGAAAATAATAAGCCTCTCTTGGATGATCAGCAAAGATGCGGTCAGCTACAGTTAAAATTACAAAAATGCCATCAGCACGCTTTCAAAGCTTGTGATATCAATCTCTCCAGTAATAAGTATTTACAGAAAAAAGTCTGTAAGCACTATCGAGCAAAAAATCAGATGGAATATAAACAGAGTCTAAATATTTATCAGCAAAGGAAGTTCAAAATTATCTCTGCAAAATAAAGCGGATGGCAGGCTAAATCCAGAGCCAATGAGTGTTCTTCGAAGGATGTGCTAGGAGGAACTTCATTCTCAGTTTGACATCACTAAATCAAATTAATTCCTTCCTCCTATTCAATTACTACATAAAAATCCTTGGTGCCAAAAGGACAACACTAAAAATGGCCCTAAGACCATTCCTGAATGCTGTCCCACGCAAAAGACTGCCCAAACTCCTATACACACAATGCAACAGTCTAAATAAAGAGGTGGATTCTGGAGGTTGCCATCACTTTTAGGGCCTAAATATCCATAGCGGGGAAGTCCACCTGCACACCCAGCTTCCCTTAGTACTAAAAGCTGCACAACTCTGCAGTACCTCAAAAAAAGTGGACCACTGGCATGGAGCTGGATCAGGAGAGGGTAGCACAGTGGGCTGGGGAAAGGCTGTGACTCAGAGGGCGGTGGGCACAAAACAGCTGCCCAGGGCAGGGGGCACAGCCCCAAGCTGCCAGAGCTCAGGGAGCAATGGGACACCGCTCTCAGACATTAGGTTCGGATTTTGGCCAGTCATGTGGGGAGCTGCGGGTTGGACTCGATGATCCATATGGGTCCCTTCCAGCTGAGGATATTCCCTGATTCCATGATAACACCATCACTGCTATATCATTTCAAATGAAAACATCATCCCCTTTCACATGCTCTCATCCGCAGCAGACATCATTTTCACCTTCAGACTTCCCAGCTGAACTAAGGAACATATGCACAGAAATCTACAGCTGCATGACTCCAGCTCCAGCAACTCATCAAGAAAACTTTTTAAGATCTCATTTCAATTTATTTTTATTTTTCAAATCCTGGCATGCTTAAGTCAGCAGGAAGAGTTTTCATTGATTTCCATGAAGCCAGAAGTTTATCCTGAGAACTGCTGTGCTGGAATGAGCGCAGCATTTATATTACCTAATTTGAAACCCTGTAATTTGTTGTTAAATGCAGCTTAATGATACTGGCTACTGCAGAATTATTTGTTATCTTTAAAGATACACAAATAAAGTTATTAAAATATTGCAATGTAACATTTTTAGGGATTATGGTTGGGAAAGTCTTGTTTCAGTAACAAGCAACTGTTTTTAATGCACATGTTCTCATAAAATTTCACTTTAATTTCTAATACTGAAAAGCCTTATAAAAAAAATTGCCTTGGCAAAGTATCAAGGAATTGTAATAGTCCAACAAAAGCCATTGTTGGTATTTACATGGTTACATGTTATTTTGAAAGTACATTTTTCTGTACTTTTGTCATTTATTATCCAGCGTAGCAGTATAGCAAGACGAAAACCTACAAAACTGGAGGGATTACTGCACCCACTTAATGGCTACCATTAAAAGACAAAGCTATTAAATCACAGCAGAAGCTTTTTATGCGTTCCACTGTATTACACCAAAAACGAGTTATTGCAACATTGAAACTGTGATTTCAAACAAGAATACTGTTGGGTTTTTTTTGAAGCTGTAGGCAGATATATGCAGCAGATGACTTGAAGCCACCTAGGAAGGATACCTTATCCAAAGAGTTACTGAAACCTGTTTTAAAAAAAAAACAATAATAAATAAATGCAGAGGAGACTTAAGCTAAAGATTCCTTATTGTCACTGTTCAGCAGAGTCAAAGGCACCAGAGAACACTCCAGTCCACTCCTGATTCACATGGTCAATACTGAACTTCTCCAAAACAACTGGAAAATATTTTCATTGCCCACAGTTTGGAAGAGCCAAATTCTGGTTTCCCTGACATCACAGAATCATAAAGTTTGGAAAAGATCACCAATACCATCAAGTCCAAACATCAACTCATCACTACCACTCTCACTAACACCACGTCTCTCAGTGAATACCAAGAGCTGAGCTGCTCCTGGCCAACTCCAATGCAAGATAAACCCATTTGGGATTTCCATGGATACCAATATATAATCCATTTTACTACACTGAGTATTTTTAATTTGGCTGCTTTCCTTAGCGATGTTCCAAGTATCTCCTCTGAAGAGTTAAATGCTTCCGTATTTAAATAGCCTGATGGTAGACAAATCAATTTTTCCTCCCTCCTGTAATGAGAGCATTGAGCTTAGGTTCCACTGTTCTTTTCTGTTCACCTCTCACATCTCATTTCTTGTTCAAACTGTTTTAAAGCTGACATAAATAGCTTTGAAAGTAATTCTAATACTGAATGTCAAGAGCAACAGTGGTTTCATTCTGATTTATTCTTATCTCTTCCTCGGGCAAGTTAATCCTCAACCTGAGATACTGTTTTCATAGCTCTATAATTTATGATTTCTTTTTTCATCTAAGTTATTTTCTTTATGAATAGGTCCAACGAGTTGCTCAAGGCCTGAAGCTGTAATAATCAATGCCGAAGTGCTCAAGAACAAGTTTTTGTCCTTTTAAACAGAGACAACTGTAGCTCTTGCAGTAATTGCTCTTGGTAGCTTTTCATCCAGTGAAACTCAGTCACTTGATCTGAGCTCTGCGCTTGTAATAGATGCAAAAACTACTATCCAAATATCATGGTTAGAAATCCACAGAGCCACCAAACTCCAAACTAGCAAAGAGTCCCTAATCCTGAAGCAAAGCTGCAGACTGTGAACCCATCCTCCTTTGTGGAGTTGACCTGCCATCAGCTCTGCATGTGCTCAAAGCCTGATGCACACACGCAGCCTGCCCCTCTTCCACTTCAACAAAACAGCATCCAAAATGCTTTGCAGAAATGACCCCAGGCAATTTTCTAAATTCTCTGCAATCAAGTCAAAAGGATCAGCTCTACAGCAGTAGTCTACAAATGCTCTCACCATGACTGCAGAGGGAAGAAGAGCACAACCCTTGGCATCCCACTGTGAAACAGAGCTACAAAGAACTGAGCTTTAGATATTCCTTAACAGTCTTAGAAATTTTTAAGTTCTATTTTACTTAATGTGAAGTAGACATTGTTAATGTTATCTATTTAATATCCATATAGTTCTGTCAGAAGACAGATTTCTGATCTAACAAGTAGCCAAAGTCCAAGAGGTTGGAAAGAAGTACTAGATAAGCCACACGATGGCCCTGCAAAAGTGTTGGCTCTAAGACTTTTAAAAAAAGACTTTTCAAGGGATGAAGCTTCCTAGGGAAGAGCTTGCCTTGCAGGCAAACCCATCTCATTACATGATAAATATTCCTAATATTAAATGATCCCTCTTGATTTCCTCCCATTTCCAGCTTTACACATTCAAATCTCCTGGCTATACAAAACAGTCTTTCTTCTTTGGATTAATAAATTCTGGTATTCATAGGCCATTACATCCTATCTTAGGCACCACACAGTTAACACTGCACTCAAATGCACAATTTAAGGGTCTACAATCCAGGTTCTACACTGACTCCTGCATTTTAGATTGCTTCTAGGGGGTGGATTAAAAGCCCAAAGCTGCACTTGGATTGGGGCTGCCTGAAGGACTCTCTGCAGAGCAGTTTCATTCTGGAGAAGGGCCAGAGTGCCACCTTCTAGTAAATTGTGGGTACCATACTAGATATTATGTCTTTCCATCTTTCACTTCCATCTTAGCATGAAATTCCAAAGCCTGTGGCATTTCCCTACCACTCATTTGGATCCAGTAACATGAAGAGGCAATGGGCTGGTGTTGTCAAATCCCTGACTCCGGAGTGTAGCCACAGGAGGATACAGAGGGGACAATCAGCCATCGCTACCCAACTAGATTTCATTTAAATTTATTTCTTCTTGCTAGGCATCAAGCATTTCACCTGGTTGCCTCTTCTTGACAAGGACACCATGCACCTCCATGTCACGTTTGCAAGCCACATCTAACAGCTGCTGAAAGCCAGGTGTAATATAAATTAATAAATATTCCACAGCAAAGCTACGTTAACTGCTTGCCCCTAAAGTGCTGTTTAGTGGCATGTCGGGCACAGCTGTGTAATCAAAGGATTACAGAGCTCCCATTGCAGCGTGTCTGCTGCTCTCCAGCTCCTCACGAGCCTTCCCATTTCCCTCGCGTGTAAAAACCAAACCGAGCAACTGGGGTAGAATTGTAATCATGTCCTTCAGATCAGAAGCACAAATGGAAAGGTCGTACAGACAAACAGCCAGTGTGGCTGAGTGCACAACGTGCTTTCTATTAGATACACACACACAGCCCAACGTATTTTTAGGGGAGCGGGTCAACAATGCTACACATAACCAGGCAGTTTTAGTGAAATCGCAGTAGAAGCGGAGAGATCAGTGTAATTCAGGCTGCTTTGAGATAAGAGCTTGTGGGAGCTTACAGATCCCATCCCCTCATGTGAATAGCTGTATTTAGACTCCAATCTGGCACCACAGTTCTTCAGTTAAAAAACAACAACACTGCACTCCACTAAATGCATAAATAAATAATACTAATTTGTGGGGAAAAGCACTGAAAATTATGTTCTTTTATTGGAAATCTACCTTATTTTTCCACCGTGGTTTGCATTCTTCAGCCTAGCAACAGAACTTCAGCCAAGAAGTGTGGTGGGAACACGAGGTAAGAAGGAAAATGGGTGGGGTGGGGGAGGACTGAGCCTGAAGAGAGCAAATAGGGAGCCCAGCTCATGCCAGGGGTTCTCCTGTAAACTCTGAGCTGTTGGAAATGGGGCAATTCACATCACTTGAGTTTTCAGAGCAGCACTGAGTGATTTAACAGCACATTTCCTTGCAGTTTCTGGTGGCAGGATACGTAGCCCTTAAGGACAGAGTAACTGCAGGTGTAATTAAGACCTAGGAGGTAGAAGGAGTATATTGGCACCTATTTAAGTCATGGCTCTCTTCGCCTGAGTGATGCATAGGTACTGAAAGAGCAGCACAGCTGGATGTTCCAGCTCCCTGAGTCAGTAGGCCATTTGGGCACCATCAGCTGCTGCTGCTGCCTCATCCCTAAAGAAGGTGTCTGAACAATGTTTAGAACACAAAATGTGAAGGTAACACAGTGCTGAGTTACAGCTTCTTCAAATGCTGCATCTTTGAACTCAACAATGGAAAAAATTTAATAATGAGGAGGATCCCCTATCCAGGCAGCAGAGAGATTTTGGTTTTGTTTTTTTTTTTTTTTAAAAAAAAAAACCTTACATGGTGATGGGGATGTAGGATCATATTCAACACTGCCCCATGGACACTGGGAGCTTGCTGCCACCCACCTAACTAGTCCCACTTGGGGATTTCAGTGCTGAGATACCTTCCATCCTTGAGAACAAGTAGGATGCCCACTGAAATAACCTGGGCTCCAATCTGTGCCCACTGAAATCACCTGGTTCTCGTACAGCTCCTGGCACAGGTGTCTGCTACCAGCCCAGAAAAGCAAATATCACCCTCAGTGACACTTCAACAAGGTCTGAGACTGTTATGGGGTGCTGGGAGACACTGGGAGGTCATTAGCACGGAGGATAAATCACAAAAGAATAATTTGTCAACTGGTATTAGAATTGCTCATCCCAGTCTGTGATCATTTTTGTACATGAATGTATTTACTTTGTCCAGAGGGCCAATGACTTTCCGGCTACTTCCATTTTTCCCACCATAAAAACCTGCCATGTGTTTCAGATTACCTTAATTTGATAGTTACCCAGCCTGTTTCTAGCAAATCAACCCATTCCAGCCAGTAACTACAGAGCAATATTCTGTACTTTAAGACAGCTCCAACATCATGCTACCTCCAGGTACAAATAGCACAATGTCTGTGTTGCTTAAAATAGCGTTAAAATATCAGCAGGATCTCATTTGCCTCTCTTTGATTATGCCCACATAATCCCATCCTTGCTAATGCTGTGAGTGGATTATATAACTTTATCCTTCCACTTCAACCACACAAAATAATCCAAACACCAGAGCCCGCTCCAGCCTGCTCATTTGGAGTTTCCAGATAACTCCTTTTTGTTTAGCAAAGAAGATAAAATCCATTACTGTCTTCCACTGCATTAGTGGAATTAAGTGTTTTGTCATGCAAATCTCCACTGCTTCATCATGTTCCTGTTCCAAACCCTTAAATAAAGCACTCTGAATTTGAGATTAGTCTTCCTATTACAAAATTTGAACCATAAAACTGTTTTGTTATTGATTTCAGAACTGCACGTTGGCTGCACTTGCAGGCACAGGATCTAAGTGCCATTTAAAGGGAAAAAAATGAATTCGTTTCCCTACTAGATCTCCACAGAGGTAGTTTCATCCTTTCTGCATTCAAATTGATTTTGTTCCTGGTGGCACGCAAAGAGCCAGATGAGTACTCTGACTCAGTGCCCAACAGTGGGATGGCACCAGCAGCAGAGGAGCTCTCAGGCCAAGAGATGTGGGACAACATTTTGATCGCTGTCAAAGAGAAGCTCCAGGACAGCTATTCCATCAGCATTAACAGTTTAAGAGTATGTATATATAGATGTATATATATGTGTGTGTGTGTCTCTCTCTCTCTATAAAATATTTGTATCAATTTATATAAATAGCATAGATATAAACATATACATAAATCCACAGAGATGCTGTGACATCTCACTAATGGAAATTTCCCTTCTTGCCAGAGATCAAGCATTCCCCAGTTAGCATGAAGTGCAACGCTGTTCATTTAGGCATCTGTTTACGCCCGTGAGCACAGAAAATTTTCAGTAAAACCTTAAAAATATTTACCCTTCACCAACAGCTCCAGCAAACTTTGAGTTCTAGCCTGCAATCTGCTCGGCTGAGCGCTCTGCTCTTTTCTTGCTCACCGCACACAAAAGGCACACGTTGGTTCTTTGGATGCTCACGATTTTCAAGAAGCGAAACCTTCCTTATGTCATATGCAAATAAATCAATAGGAAGACACCGTTAGGCCAAAAACCATAGAACGCAATTAAAAAATATATTACCTTTCCATATCTGAAAGTTTGGTCAGTGCTGAGACGTGCCATCTAAGAACTATCCTCTGTCATCCTGCACTATCATCCCAAGGCACTGCAGAGTAGGGCTGTAGTGTTACAATGAAGCAGCTGCAGGAACACAACCAACCAACCAAATCCCCAACAACTCACCCTTTAGGACACCGCCAAAGTTCGGATGGAGAATTGTTGCTGAAGGTCCTCTCACCATAATAACCCATCCCCGATCCCTGACTGCGCTCTCAGCAGACGCGCGCAGGAAGCTATTTTTACCAGCCAGCAGCTCGCATTTAAGAAATACCCCTCTTCGCCTAAAAATACGCAGCGGTGAATGGCAACATCCATCCACAGCTTCATTCCAGAGATGCGCTGCCCGAATGGGATGCAGCTCTCCCAAACAGCCGATCTCCCAAACCTCAGCGACCGGCGCAGCGCTTCCCCGGCACGGTGAGAGAGGAGCCGACAGCAAATCTTCGTCACCGTCCCCAGAGCAAATCCCATTATCCTTGTCACCATCCCCTCGGCAAACCCCATTCCCCGCGTCCCGCGTGCGGGCACTTCCCAGCGGCTGCAGCCCTGGGATCCCCCCAACACCCACCCCCGGTGGGGGAGACGCTCCCAAGCCCCACTTCCCAAGGGCGGGGGGTACCGGCACGCTTCGCTCGGAACCCGCGGTGCCTCCGGGTGGCGGCGACGGTGGCAGCACCGCACCCCCGGGGCCGCCCCCTCGGGGTTCCGCGGTGCGGGCTGCGGGCTTCCAACTTCCCGCAAAGTCGCCGCCGCCTCCAAACTTGGGGAGAGGCGGCCCGAGGAGCCCCGAGCCCGGCGGGGATTCTCCTACCTCCTTCTCCCGCTCCGCCTGCCCGCAGCCGGGAGGCGCGCCTGCAGCTCGCTCCGTCCGCCCATCCGCGCTGCGCCCGCCGCCTACTGCCCTGCGGGAGGGGTGGGGGGGGAGGAGGAGGAGGAGGAGGAGGAAGAAGAAGGGAGAGGGAGGGAGCAGCCCCGCGCCACTCCTCGGCCGCGCTGCGTAGCCCGGGAGGAGGCGTGCTCTGCTCCGCGGGGGAGGAGGTCCCCAGCAGTGCCTCCCCCCCCCCCCATACACAAACGTATACGCGCTCCGACCCGCCGGGAGGAAGCGTTCCGAAGGAGATGGGCTTTTCCCGTGGGATCCCGCAGGAAATTCCGTCCCTCCCGAGCAAACGGTGCGGAGAGGGAAAGCGGCATCGCAGAGCGTGGCGGGGGGGGACAGGGAGAGGTAGACCCGAGAAGGGACGCGGCTCGGGTCGGGTCCCCATCCCTCCTCACAGTATCGCCATCGTCGATTTTGTAATGAAATCCTCTCAAGCACTGATTAAGAAGCCAAAAGCCAGTACTCACTAAGTACAACGTTCATTCACTGTAGAGAGGACGCTGCCGCGTGTACACAAACATACATGTTGATGCGAATGCACAGCCCGTTTATTAAACCATCCACAGAACATGTGCACGTACCTTCTGGGACACAGCACGCTGCTTCACACAGCACTTATCCCAATGTGTGCAGCCGGTGTGTGTGCTGGAGGAGCACAGCTCTCCGCACCGCCCTCCTGACGCTGCACGAAGCCTCGGATGGGCTTCAGTCCATGCACTTCATGCTCAGCAGTGTTACTGCCAACAAGTTGATGTAATGAAGCGTGAGTTAAACGTGAAAATAGTGCGTTTCGGGACAAGGTTTTCTCTTCCAGCGTTGGTTATAACTTTCGGAAGCATCTCTAACAAGCAGTTGTGGGAATATCCTTTGAAGTGAAACCATAGTAATCATAGTAAAATACAAATTTAATAGTAAGAGAAACCATATGTAATGTAATAGTAAAATACAAAACAGAGCCTTCCAAGCTACACTTATGATTTGGAGCCAAGCAGGTTAAAGATTTCCAATGGGTGATTGATTATACACCGGTAAGACCACATGTTGATAATTAAGGGAGGGACTCCCTTAACACACATCCACAGATTTCCTTCCACGAGGTGCATGTGGGCTCTGGATGGATCAGAGAACCTCTGCTCAGGTCGCGTTGGAATCTCACTGATTTTTCATTGTAAAATCCTCCCGGAGCAGAACAGCTGACTGAGGGAAACCTGTGACTTTGGGAATATTCACACACACCCCTCATTCCTGCTCCGGGTTAAACACGCTGCCCTCCATGGCCTTTTTAGGCCCCGTGAGATGCTCTGAACTGCAATTACACACAGCTAGATCTCTGCATAATTATACTCCCTTCCTTCCTTTTTATGTATTTTAAACAATTTCTAAGAAATGTCGGGAAAACAAGATCTTTGTTCCTTGGGGAATGCTCTGTAGCACTGTTCCCTACCGACAGCCACCTGGAGTCAATGTTTCCCTGCAGCGTCCACAAAGTCCCAGATGATCCCTGAAGGCTGTGTCTTCACAACGTATTTTCAGTGCTATCAGGTGAGGTGGAGAGGGAAATCCAACGTGTTTTGCCATCATGAGTCACTCTCCAGCAACTAATTATGTTATCGTGGGCAATTATACTTGGAAAAAAGAGCAATCAGAATAAATAATTTATAAAACCAAGGCTGGACTTTAATTCTCATGATTCAAGATCATAGAATCATAGAAACACTAAGGTTGGAAAAGACCTCTAAGACCATCAAGCCCAACCCATCCCCACCATGCCCACTGACCATGTCCCTCAATGCCACATCCACCAGTCAATTTCAATAGAGAATTCAATAGAGAAATCATAGAAACATTGTCTATCAAGGTTGGTTTTCATAAAACAAAACCTCCTGACCTCTGCCTCTGTTCTTGTGATTTCTGCTGTTTTCCAGGCTCACCTTGCAACACAGAGGATCACCCCATTTCTCAAACAAGTTTGAACGTATCCCTTAGTTCTGAGCAAGCTTATCTAGCAAAAAAAAGTGGGAGAGCCCTCTTTCCCATTGAAAAGTACATCTGGGAGTGCACATGTAGGAAAGTGAAAGGTGATTTTTTAAGGCAAGGGAGTCTGTCCCTGTTGTCATCACAAGCTACTGACCATGCTGGGGCTGAGGCCTGGAGGAGAGGCCCACTGGCTGGGCTTGCCCACAGCAGAGCTGCACATTTACAGCCAGGTGTAACTCTCATAAACAAGTTGGAGTGTGTCCTCAGAGCACAAATCTGATGGGATGCTAATCTGGGGAAACGGACTGCTCACAGTGTCAGCATCTTTAGGCTACCCTCACAAACAGAGGTGGAAATGCTGATGTTTCTGCTCTGTGCCTCATGCACTGAATGGAGAAGTTCATTGTCCATAACTACCCCAGAAACTTTTGCTTCCTGTTCCTGCTGCTCTTGAGGAGCCCTTCTCCCATGACCTCCCACCCCCAGGCACAGTTTCCAAAGCCTTTCTCAAGGCGTTTTGCTGCTAGGTACCAACACATACTCATGCCCTCACTTCAAACTCTTCTCTCACCAGGATCTGATGAAAGTTGTAACAGGGAAAGTGAATGGAGAGTTTCCACCCTCCTTGTGCCATGAGCTGTGAGGAGCAAAGAATCATAAAATCACAGAATGGTTAATGTTGGAAGGGACCTCTGAAGGCCATCTGGTCCAACCCCCTGCAGTACACAGGGACACCCACAGCTCCATCAGGTGCTCAGAGCCCCAGCCCCTGACCTTGGCTGGATCCAAAGAGAAAGGGCAGAGAGCCCTGATCTGCAGGAGCTGGCAGGTTGGGACTACCCCCTGGGTGGGGACCTCTGGCTGCAGCTGGGTAGTTTCCATGCAGTAAGCCCAAAGAACCACAAGGTGATGTATATATATACACATCATAGCAGTTTTAGAAATCACAGGGCTGTGCTGCTGATCCGCTCTGCTGAGCAGGGCATGGCCAAGTCCAATTTCATGCCGACATTCAATCCTGTTCAATGCACAGCTGCTTTCTAAGACAGGCTGGGGTCAGGGCTGCCACACCGTGGCATTTCTTCCCTTTCAGCACCTCTTCCAACTGCACAATGGCTCTACAAGTAAATTAGAGAAAGATTTATTCTTCCTTGTGAACTGTTTTCCTGTTAAAATATCGGTACAGCTCTCACTGGAATTAATGGAATGTGTATGTTGTAAAGAAATATGTTATTACTTTTATTTTCCCCGTGGTATCCTGGCAACAGATACATTCTTAAAATTCAGATCACTGGTTTCATGTCTTAAACATCCTTTGGTGCTGGGTAAAGGGTATCTCAACCTTCAAAAACTCTGAACATCTCTTTGCTGTTTTCCCAACTTGGCATTGGGAGTGATGCCTCTTTCTCATACGTCCCTGGACTGCATCTAGGAGTTCTCTCTCAATCTTTAATTGAAGACAATGGGATTTTTTTACTATTATAGGCAAAAATTAATACCAAAGCAGGGTTAGATAAACGTATTGGAATTTAGTTTCCCACAAATGGTCTGTTAGACTTTAACGATGTATGTTCAGAGCCAGTTTCCCTTTGCCTAACACCATCCTTTTATCCCAAGTGGTATGTCCTTCAGCGCCCTAAATAATTCCTTTTTATTTGTGATATTTATGCCCTCCAAGTACTTGTTGAAGGGTATCGTTTCCCTCTTAGTCATCATTTAGCCAAGTGATTCATATTAAGTTCCTTTAATCTTCGCTCATAACTCAGTCTCTTCAGACCCTTAATCATTTTTAATGCTCTTCTATGAATTCCTTCCAATTTGTCTGCATCTCTCTGGCAACGAGGTACCCAGAGTTGAATGCTGTATTTTAGGCATGATCTCCCCACAGCACTACAAAAAACGTTACCTCCTGCTACTTTTATCTACCACTCATTTAACAACATGCTGGAATCACGAAGTAGCCAGGAATCAATTAAAATAAATTTTAAATGGTTCAGCGCTCAGAATTACCATAATGCTTTTGTGGCTCCACATGCAACAAGAAGGCTTGGAGCCGGTTGAAGCCTGCTGCTTTTGGAAATACGTGCCTTTAGCTCCTAGGGCAGGCAAAGCTTTTCAGCCCAGTGTGTGCTCAGCTCTGTGATCCTCTAAGAGAATATGAGCGAGGGGTTGGGATTTAGAAGAAGACGGAGATGGGTTCAAATTGGCACCAGAAATAGCTCACGAGTGCCGATTTGCATTGCTCCTCCTCTCAAGTGTGTGGCACCAACCTAGAGCTCTTCACACCCATGAGACATCCACGTGAGCTGGCAGCCAAGGGACTCGACATTTGTTGGTTCCAGCTCTTACTTAAATTATTTGTTTTCCTGCAGAAAATAAGTCTTCCCATGTGCACAGCTCAGTTGTTGCCTATTGCTTTTGTGAGTGAGAAGGGAATAGTGTTGCTTGCTTTGTGCTGCAGAGTAATCTTTTCCCCTCTATGTTATATATTTAAAATGTCTCTCTCCAGGAACATTATAAAATTCACATCTTTCACCCCTGCACCTTTGGCAGGGAATTGTAGGTCACTGGGACATTCTGTGTGCACTCCACTGCCCAGCATTTCTCCTTCCATGTCATTCATTATTCCTCCTCCAGCTCCTGGATTCAAAATGAAGCATTTGAAATTTGATCAGGTAAAAACCAATACTTGGATTCTACCTCTCTCTTATTTTCTCAACTAATTTTGACCATTCTGCCTCAAGAAAAAATCAGATTAACTGTATACAATGTATAACATCTTATCAATGTAAGTTTGTATACCCTATTCTTTCCCTCTTTGCCATCTGTTCATGCCTAAAGGTAAGTTCCTTCCAAACCGTAACCTTCAACAGTACCCTCTGCATTGAAAAAAGATTGTAGCATGAACCTAATACACATTTAATAAATGTGCGGTCACAGAATCATAGAATCACAGAATATACTGAGTTGGAAGAGACCTGTAAGGATCATCGAGTCCAGCTCCTGGCTCCACACAGGACCAGACCATGCATGCATGTATGCATCTTAAGAATTAATCACGTTCTGGATAAACGTCTTGTATTGCTTTGGGGGAAAAAAATAACAATGAAATGAAAAAGACTGCTCCTTTTAGCCAAGATGTGTAAATATTTCAATCATTAGGGTTGTTTTGTTAATTGAAGTACTGGGGGAGTACGGCCACTCTATGGACTTGCCATTTGCTGCAATAGAAATCCTATGCATGAGGAGCAAATCCCACGCCTGCATGGGAGGGGGTGCAGGTGGTGCTCA